>NW_027365615.1:0-102053 GCF_046119375.1 Phyllobates terribilis | reverse complement strand
AGCTGGCATCTCACTCTCTTTGAATCTTCTTTATCATGCTAGGATTAGCAGGAAAAAGCAAAAAATTTCAGAATTGCACCTTGCAATGTGGAGATATTACTGTTTGTGCATTTACAATATTCATTGATTTTTGCCATTGAAAAACATGTTTTTCATATACCAGAAATGTTTGAAGCTACTGACTGAATGAAAGGAGCTGGCATCTCACTCTCTTTGAATCTTCTTTATCATGCTAGGATTAACAGGAAAAAGCAAAAAATTTCAGAATTGCACCTTGCAATGTGGAGATATTACTGTTTGTGCATTTACAATATTCATTGATTTTTGCCATTGAAAAACATGTTTTTCATATACCAGAAATGTTTGAAGCTACTGACTGAAAGGAGCTGGCATCTCACTCTCTTTGAATCTTCTTTATCATGCTAGGATTAACAGGAAAAAGCTAAAAATTTCAGAATTGCACTGTGCAATGTGGAGATATTACTGTTTGTGCATTTACAATATTCATTGATTTTTGCCATTGAAAAACATGTTTTTCATATACCAGAAATGTTTGAAGCTACTGACTGAATGAAAGGAGCTGGCATCTCACTCTCTTTGAATCTTCTTTATCATGCTAAGAGGAGCAGGAAAAAGCAAAAAATTTCAGAATTGCACCTTCAATGCGGAGAAATTACTCTTTGTGCATTTACAATATTCATTGATTTTTGCCATTGAAAAACGTCCAGAAATGATTGAAGCTACTGACTGAATGAAAGGAGCTGGCATCTCACTCTCTTTGAATCTTCTTTATCATGCTAAGAGGAGCAGGAAAAAGCAAAAAAATTTCAGAATTGCACCTTGCAATGCGGAGAAATTACTGTTTGTGCATTTACAATATTCATTAATTTTTGCCATTGAAAAACATCATGTTATTCATATACCAGAAATGATTGAAGCTACTGACTGAATGAAAGGAGCTGGCATCTCACTCTCTTTGAATCTTCTTTATCATGCTAAGAGGAGCAGGAAAAAGCAAAAAATTTCAGAATTGCACCTTGCAATGCGGAGAAATTACTGTTTGTGCATTTACAATATTCATTGATTTTTGCCATTGAAAAACATCATGTTATTCATATACCAGAAATGTTTGAAGCTACTGACTGAATGAAAGGAGCTGGCATCTCACTCTCTTTGAATCTTCTTTATCATACTAAGAGGAGCAGGAAAAAGCAAAAAATTTCAGAATTGCACCTTGCAATGCGGAGAAATTACTGTTTGTGCATTTACAATATTCATTGATTTTTGCCATTGAAAAACGTCCAGAAATGATTGAAGCTACTGACTGAATGAAAGGAGCTGGCATCTCACTCTCTTTGAATCTTCTTTATCATGCTAAGAGGAGCAGGAAAAAGCAAAAAATTTCAGAATTGCACCTTGCAATGCGGAGAAATTACTGTTTGTGCATTTACAATATTCATTGATTTTTGCCATTGAAAAACGTCCAGAAATGATTGAAGCTACTGACTGAATGAAAGGAGCTGGCATCTCACTCTCTTTGAATCTTCTTTATCATGCTAAGAGGAGCAGGAAAAAGCAAAAAATTTCAGAATTGCACCTTGCAATGCGGAGAAATTACTGTTTGTGCATTTACAATATTCATTGATTTTTGCCGCCATTGAAAAACATCATGTTATTCATATACCAGAAATGTTTGAAGCTACTGACTGAATGAAAGGAGCTGGCATCTCACTCTCTTTGAATCTTCTTTATCATGCTAGGATTAACAGGAAAAGCTAAAAATTTCAGAATTGCACCGTGCAATGTGGAGATATTACTGTTTGTGCATTTACAATATTCATTGATTTTTGCCATTGAAAAACATGTTTTTCATATACCAGAAATGTTTGAAGCTACTGACTGAATGAAAGGAGCTGGCATCTCACTCTCTTTGAATCTTCTTTATCATGCTAGGATTAGCAGGAAAAAGCAAAAAATTTCAGAATTGCTCCTTGCAATGTGGAGATATTACTGTTTGTGCATTTACAATATTCATTGATTTTTGCCATTGAAAAACATGTTTTTCATATACCAGAAATGTTTGAAGCTACTGACTGAATGAAAGGAGCTGGCATCTCACTCTCTTTGAATCTTCTTTATCATGCTAGGATTAACAGGAAAAAGCAAAAAATTTCAGAATTGCACCTTGCAATGTGGAGATATTACTGTTTGTGCATTTACAATATTCATTGATTTTTGCCATTGAAAAACATGTTTTTCATATACCAGAAATGTTTGAAGCTACTGACTGAAAGGAGCTGGCATCTCACTCTCTTTGAATCTTCTTTATCATGCTAGGATTAACAGGAAAAAGCAAAAAATTTCAGAATTGCACCTTGCAATGTGGAGATATTACTGTTTGTGCATTTACAATATTCATTGATTTTTGCCATTGAAAAACGTCCAGAAATGATTGAAGCTACTGACTGAATGAAAGGAGCTGGCATCTCACTCTCTTTGAATCTTCTTTATCATGCTAAGAGGAGCAGGAAAAAGCAAAAAATTTCAGAATTGCACCTTGCAATGCGGAGAAATTACTGTTTGTGCATTTACAATATTCATTGATTTTTGCCATTGAAAAACGTCCAGAAATGATTGAAGCTACTGACTGAATGAAAGGAGCTGGCATCTCACTCTCTTTGAATCTTCTTTATCATGCTAAGAGGAGCAGGAAAAAGCAAAAAATTTCAGAATTGCACCTTGCAATGCGGAGAAATTACTGTTTGTGCATTTACAATATTCATTGATTTTTGCCATTGAAAAACATGTTTTTCATATACCAGAAATGTTTGAAGCTACTGACTGAATGAAAGGAGCTGGCATCTCACTCTCTTTGAATCTTCTTTATCATGCTAGGATTAACAGGAAAAAGCAAAAAATTTCAGAATTGCACCTTGCAATGTGGAGATATTACTGTTTGTGCATTTACAATATTCATTGATTTTTGCCATTGAAAAACATGTTTTTCATATACCAGAAATGTTTGAAGCTACTGACTGAATGAAAGGAGCTGGCATCTCAATCTCTTTGAATCTTCTTTATCATGCTAGGATTAACAGGAAAAAGCTAAAAATTTCAGAATTGCACCGTGCAATGTTGAGATATTACTGTTTGTGCATTTACAATATTCATTGATTTTTGCCATTGAAAAACATGTTTTTCATATACCAGAAATGTTTGAAGCTACTGACTGAATGAAAGGAGCTGGCATCTCACTCTCTTTGAATCTTCTTTATCATGCTAGGATTAGCAGGAAAAAGCAAAAAATTTCAGAATTGCACCTTGCAATGTGGAGATATTACTGTTTGTGCATTTACAATATTCATTGATTTTTGCCATTGAAAAACATGTTTTTCATATACCAGAAATGTTTGAAGCTACTGACTGAATGAAAGGAGCTGGCATCTCACTCTCTTTGAATCTTCTTTATCATGCTAGGATTAACAGGAAAAAGCTAAAAATTTCAGAATTGCACCGTGCAATGTGGAGATATTACTGTTTGTGCATTTACAATATTCATTGATTTTTGCCATTGAAAAACATGTTTTTCATATACCAGAAATGTTTGAAGCTACTGACTGAATGAAAGGAGCTGGCATCTCACTCTCTTTGAATCTTCTTTATCATGCTAGGATTAACAGGAAAAAGCTAAAAATTTCAGAATTGCACCGTGCAATGTGGAGATATTACTGTTTGTGCATTTACAATATTCATTGATTTTTGCCATTGAAAAACATGTTTTTCATATACCAGAAATGTTTGAAGCTACTGACTGAATGAAAGGAGCTGGCATCTCAACCTCTTTGAATCTTCTTTATCATGCTAGGATTAACAGGAAAAAGCTAAAAATTTCAGAATTGCACCGTGCAATGTGGAGATATTACTGTTTGTGCATTTACAATATTCATTGATTTTTGCCATTGAAAAACATGTTTTTCATATACCAGAAATGTTTGAAGCTACTGACTGAATGAAAGGAGCTGGCATCTCACTCTCTTTGAATCTTCTTTATCATACTAAGAGGAGCAGGAGAAAGCAAAAAATTTCAGAATTGCACCTTGCAATGCGGAGAAATTACTGTTTGTGCATTTACAATATTCATTGATTTTTGCCATTGAAAAACGTCCAGAAATGATTGAAGCTACTGACTGAATGAAAGGAGCTGGCATCTCACTCTCTTTGAATCTTCTTTATCATGCTAAGAGGAGCAGGAAAAAGCAAAAAATTTCAGAATTGCACCTTGCAATGCGGAGAAATTACTGTTTGTGCATTTACAATATTCATTGATTTTTGCCATTGAAAAACGTCCAGAAATGATTGAAGCTACTGACTGAATGAAAGGAGCTGGCATCTCACTCTCTTTGAATCTTCTTTATCATGCTAAGAGGAGCAGGAAAAAGCAAAAAATTTCAGAATTGCACCTTGCAATGCGGAGAAATTACTGTTTGTGCATTTACAATATTCATTGATTTTTGCCATTGAAAAACATGTTTTTCATATACCAGAAATGTTTGAAGCTACTGACTGAATGAAAGGAGCTGGCATCTCACTCTCTTTGAATCTTCTTTATCATGCTAGGATTAACAGGAAAAAGCAAAAAATTTCAGAATTGCACCTTGCAATGTGGAGATATTACTGTTTGTGCATTTACAATATTCATTGATTTTTGCCATTGAAAAACATGTTTTTCATATACCAGAAATGTTTGAAGCTACTGACTGAATGAAAGGAGCTGGCATCTCAATCTCTTTGAATCTTCTTTATCATGCTAAGATTAACAGGAAAAAGCTAAAAATTTCAGAATTGCACCGTGCAATGTTGAGATATTACTGTTTGTGCATTTACAATATTCATTGATTTTTGCCATTGAAAAACATGTTTTTCATATACCAGAAATGTTTGAAGCTACTGACTGAATGAAAGGAGCTGGCATCTCACTCTCTTTGAATCTTCTTTATCATGCTAGGATTAGCAGGAAAAAGCAAAAAATTTCAGAATTGCAACTTGCAATGTGGAGATATTACTGTTTGTGCATTTACAATATTCATTGATTTTTGCCATTGAAAAACATGTTTTTCATATACCAGAAATGTTTGAAGCTACTGACTGAATGAAAGGAGCTGGCATCTCACTCTCTTTGAATCTTCTTTATCATGCTAGGATTAACAGGAAAAAGCTAAAAATTTCAGAATTGCACCGTGCAATGTGGAGATATTACTGTTTGTGCATTTACAATATTCATTGATTTTTGCCATTGAAAAACATGTTTTTCATATACCAGAAATGTTTGAAGCTACTGACTGAATGAAAGGAGCTGGCATCTCACTCTCTTTGAATCTTCTTTATCATGCTAGGATTAGCAGGAAAAAGCAAAAAATTTCAGAATTGCACCTTGCAATGTGGAGATATTACTGTTTGTGCATTTACAATATTCATTGATTTTTGCCATTGAAAAACATGTTTTTCATATACCAGAAATGTTTGAAGCTACTGACTGAATGAAAGGAGCTGGCATCTCACTCTCTTTGAATCTTCTTTATCATGCTAGGATTAACAGGAAAAAGCAAAAAATTTCAGAATTGCACCTTGCAATGTGGAGATATTACTGTTTGTGCATTTACAATATTCATTGATTTTTGCCATTGAAAAACATGTTTTTCATATACCAGAAATGTTTGAAGCTACTGACTGAATGAAAGGAGCTGGCATCTCACTCTCTTTGAATCTTCTTTATCATGCTAGGATTAACAGGAAAAAGCTAAAAATTTCAGAATTGCACCGTGCAATGTTGAGATATTACTGTTTGTGCATTTACAATATTCATTGATTTTTGCCATTGAAAAACATGTTTTTCATATACCAGAAATGTTTGAAGCTACTGACTGAATGAAAGGAGCTGGCATCTCACTCTCTTTGAATCTTCTTTATCATGCTAGGATTAGCAGGAAAAAGCAAAAAATTTCAGAATTGCACCTTGCAATGTGGAGATATTACTGTTTGTGCATTTACAATATTCATTGATTTTTGCCATTGAAAAACATGTTTTTCATATACCAGAAATGTTTGAAGCTACTGACTGAATGAAAGGAGCTGGCATCTCACTCTCTTTGAATCTTCTTTATCATGCTAGGATTAACAGGAAAAAGCTAAAAATTTCAGAATTGCACCGTGCAATGTGGAGATATTACTGTTTGTGCATTTACAATATTCATTGATTTTTGCCATTGAAAAACATGTTTTTCATATACCAGAAATGTTTGAAGCTACTGACTGAATGAAAGGAGCTGGCATCTCACTCTCTTTGAATCTTCTTTATCATGCTAGGATTAACAGGAAAAAGCTAAAAATTTCAGAATTGCACCGTGCAATGTGGAGATATTACTGTTTGTGCATTTACAATATTCATTGATTTTTGCCATTGAAAAACATGTTTTTCATATACCAGAAATGTTTGAAGCTACTGACTGAATGAAAGGAGCTGGCATCTCACTCTCTTTGAATCTTCTTTATCATGCTAGGATTAGCAGGAAAAAGCAAAACATTTCAGAATTGCACCTTGCAATGTGGAGATATTACTGTTTGTGCATTTACAATATTCATTGATTTTTGCCATTGAAAAACATGTTTTTCATATACCAGAAATGTTTGAAGCTACTGACTGAATGAAAGGAGCTGGCATCTCACTCTCTTTGAATCTTCTTTATCATGCTAGGATTAGCAGGAAAAAGCAAAAAATTTCAGAATTGCACCTTTCAATGTGGAGATATTACTGTTTGTGCATTTACAATATTCATTGATTTTTGCCATTGAAAAACATGTTTTTCATATACCAGAAATGTTTGAAGCTACTGACTGAATGAAAGGAGCTGGCATCTCACTCTCTTTGAATCTTCTTTATCATGCTAGGATTAACAGGAAAAAGCTAAAAATTTCAGAATTGCACCGTGCAATGTGGAGATATTACTGTTTGTGCATTTACAATATTCATTGATTTTTGCCATTGAAAAACATGTTTTTCATATACCAGAAATGTTTGAAGCTACTGACTGAATGAAAGGAGCTGGCATCTCACTCTCTTTGAATCTTCTTTATCATGCTAGGATTAGCAGGAAAAAGCAAAAAATTTCAGAATTGCACCTTGCAATGTGGAGATATTACTGTTTGTGCATTTACAATATTCATTGATTTTTGCCATTGAAAAACATGTTTTTCATATACCAGAAATGTTTGAAGCTGCTGACTGAATGAAAGGAGCTGGCATCTCACTCTCTTTGAATCTTCTTTATCATGCTAGGATTAACAGGAAAAAGCAAAAAATTTCAGAATTGCACCTTGCAATGTGGAGATATTACTGTTTGTGCATTTACAATATTCATTGATTTTTGCCATTGAAAAACATGTTTTTCATATACCAGAAATGTTTGAAGCTACTGACTGAATGAAAGGAGCTGGCATCTCACTCTCTTTGAATCTTCTTTATCATGCTAGGATTAGCAGGAAAAAGCAAAAAATTTCAGAATTGCACCTTGCAATGTGGAGATATTACTGTTTGTGCATTTACAATATTCATTGATTTTTGCCATTGAAAAACATGTTTTTCATATACCAGAAATGTTTGAAGCTACTGACTGAAAGGAGCTGGCATCTCACTCTCTTTGAATCTTCTTTATCATGCTAAGAGGAGCAGGAAAAAGCAAAAAATTTCAGAATTGCACCTTCAATGCGGAGAAATTACTCTTTGTGCATTTACAATATTCATTGATTTTTGCCATTGAAAAACGTCCAGAAATGATTGAAGCTACTGACTGAATGAAAGGAGCTGGCATCTCACTCTCTTTGAATCTTCTTTATCATGCTAAGAGGAGCAGGAAAAAGCAAAAAAATTTCAGAATTGCACCTTGCAATGCGGAGAAATTACTGTTTGTGCATTTACAATATTCATTAATTTTTGCCATTGAAAAACATCATGTTATTCATATACCAGAAATGATTGAAGCTACTGACTGAATGAAAGGAGCTGGCATCTCACTCTCTTTGAATCTTCTTTATCATGCTAAGAGGAGCAGGAAAAAGCAAAAAATTTCAGAATTGCACCTTGCAATGCGGAGAAATTACTGTTTGTGCATTTACAATATTCATTGATTTTTGCCATTGAAAAACATCATGTTATTCATATACCAGAAATGTTTGAAGCTACTGACTGAATGAAAGGAGCTGGCATCTCACTCTCTTTGAATCTTCTTTATCATACTAAGAGGAGCAGGAAAAAGCAAAAAATTTCAGAATTGCACCTTGCAATGCGGAGAAATTACTGTTTGTGCATTTACAATATTCATTGATTTTTGCCATTGAAAAACGTCCAGAAATGATTGAAGCTACTGACTGAATGAAAGGAGCTGGCATCTCACTCTCTTTGAATCTTCTTTATCATGCTAAGAGGAGCAGGAAAAAGCAAAAAATTTCAGAATTGCACCTTGCAATGCGGAGAAATTACTGTTTGTGCATTTACAATATTCATTGATTTTTGCCATTGAAAAACGTCCAGAAATGATTGAAGCTACTGACTGAATGAAAGGAGCTGGCATCTCACTCTCTTTGAATCTTCTTTATCATGCTAAGAGGAGCAGGAAAAAGCAAAAAATTTCAGAATTGCACCTTGCAATGCGGAGAAATTACTGTTTGTGCATTTACAATATTCATTGATTTTTGCCGCCATTGAAAAACATCATGTTATTCATATACCAGAAATGTTTGAAGCTACTGACTGAATGAAAGGAGCTGGCATCTCACTCTCTTTGAATCTTCTTTATCATGCTAGGATTAACAGGAAAAAGCTAAAAATTTCAGAATTGCACCGTGCAATGTGGAGATATTACTGTTTGTGCATTTACAATATTCATTGATTTTTGCCATTGAAAAACATGTTTTTCATATACCAGAAATGTTTGAAGCTACTGACTGAATGAAAGGAGCTGGCATCTCACTCTCTTTGAATCTTCTTTATCATGCTAGGATTAGCAGGAAAAAGCAAAAAATTTCAGAATTGCTCCTTGCAATGTGGAGATATTACTGTTTGTGCATTTACAATATTCATTGATTTTTGCCATTGAAAAACATGTTTTTCATATACCAGAAATGTTTGAAGCTACTGACTGAATGAAAGGAGCTGGCATCTCACTCTCTTTGAATCTTCTTTATCATGCTAGGATTAACAGGAAAAAGCAAAAAATTTCAGAATTGCACCTTGCAATGTGGAGATATTACTGTTTGTGCATTTACAATATTCATTGATTTTTGCCATTGAAAAACATGTTTTTCATATACCAGAAATGTTTGAAGCTACTGACTGAATGAAAGGAGCTGGCATCTCACTCTCTTTGAATCTTCTTTATCATGCTAGGATTAACAGGAAAAAGCAAAAAATTTCAGAATTGCACCTTGCAATGTGGAGATATTACTGTTTGTGCATTTACAATATTCATTGATTTTTGCCATTGAAAAACATGTTTTTCATATACCAGAAATGTTTGAAGCTACTGACTGAATGAAAGGAGCTGGCATCTCAACCTCTTTGAATCTTCTTTATCATGCTAGGATTAACAGGAAAAAGCTAAAAATTTCAGAATTGCACCGTGCAATGTGGAGATATTACTGTTTGTGCATTTACAATATTCATTGATTTTTGCCATTGAAAAACATGTTTTTCATATACCAGAAATGTTTGAAGCTACTGACTGAATGAAAGGAGCTGGCATCTCACTCTCTTTGAATCTTCTTTATCATACTAAGAGGAGCAGGAGAAAGCAAAAAATTTCAGAATTGCACCTTGCAATGCGGAGAAATTACTGTTTGTGCATTTACAATATTCATTGATTTTTGCCATTGAAAAACGTCCAGAAATGATTGAAGCTACTGACTGAATGAAAGGAGCTGGCATCTCACTCTCTTTGAATCTTCTTTATCATGCTAAGAGGAGCAGGAAAAAGCAAAAAATTTCAGAATTGCACCTTGCAATGCGGAGAAATTACTGTTTGTGCATTTACAATATTCATTGATTTTTGCCATTGAAAAACGTCCAGAAATGATTGAAGCTACTGACTGAATGAAAGGAGCTGGCATCTCACTCTCTTTGAATCTTCTTTATCATGCTAAGAGGAGCAGGAAAAAGCAAAAAATTTCAGAATTGCACCTTGCAATGCGGAGAAATTACTGTTTGTGCATTTACAATATTCATTGATTTTTGCCATTGAAAAACATGTTTTTCATATACCAGAAATGTTTGAAGCTACTGACTGAATGAAAGGAGCTGGCATCTCACTCTCTTTGAATCTTCTTTATCATGCTAGGATTAACAGGAAAAAGCAAAAAATTTCAGAATTGCACCTTGCAATGTGGAGATATTACTGTTTGTGCATTTACAATATTCATTGATTTTTGCCATTGAAAAACATGTTTTTCATATACCAGAAATGTTTGAAGCTACTGACTGAATGAAAGGAGCTGGCATCTCAATCTCTTTGAATCTTCTTTATCATGCTAGGATTAACAGGAAAAAGCTAAAAATTTCAGAATTGCACCGTGCAATGTTGAGATATTACTGTTTGTGCATTTACAATATTCATTGATTTTTGCCATTGAAAAACATGTTTTTCATATACCAGAAATGTTTGAAGCTACTGACTGAATGAAAGGGGCTGGCATCTCACTCTCTTTGAATCTTCTTTATCATGCTAGGATTAGCAGGAAAAAGCAAAAAATTTCAGAATTGCACCTTGCAATGTGGAGATATTACTGTTTGTGCATTTACAATATTCATTGATTTTTGCCATTGAAAAACATGTTTTTCATATACCAGAAATGTTTGAAGCTACTGACTGAATGAAAGGAGCTGGCATCTCACTCTCTTTGAATCTTCTTTATCATGCTAGGATTAACAGGAAAAAGCTAAAAATTTCAGAATTGCACCGTGCAATGTGGAGATATTACTGTTTGTGCATTTACAATATTCATTGATTTTTGCCATTGAAAAACATGTTTTTCATATACCAGAAATGTTTGAAGCTACTGACTGAATGAAAGGAGCTGGCATCTCACTCTCTTTGAATCTTCTTTATCATGCTAGGATTAGCAGGAAAAAGCAAAAAATTTCAGAATTGCACCTTGCAATGTGGAGATATTACTGTTTGTGCATTTACAATATTCATTGATTTTTGCCATTGAAAAACATGTTTTTCATATACCAGAAATGTTTGAAGCTACTGACTGAATGAAAGGAGCTGGCATCTCACTCTCTTTGAATCTTCTTTATCATGCTAGGATTAACAGGAAAAAGCAAAAAATTTCAGAATTGCACCTTGCAATGTGGAGATATTACTGTTTGTGCATTTACAATATTCATTGATTTTTGCCATTGAAAAACATGTTTTTCATATACCAGAAATGTTTGAAGCTACTGACTGAATGAAAGGAGCTGGCATCTCACTCTCTTTGAATCTTCTTTATCATGCTAGGATTAACAGGAAAAAGCTAAAAATTTCAGAATTGCACCGTGCAATGTTGAGATATTACTGTTTGTGCATTTACAATATTCATTGATTTTTGCCATTGAAAAACATGTTTTTCATATACCAGAAATGTTTGAAGCTACTGACTGAATGAAAGGAGCTGGCATCTCACTCTCTTTGAATCTTCTTTATCATGCTAGGATTAACAGGAAAAAGCTAAAAATTTCAGAATTGCACCGTGCAATGTGGAGATATTACTGTTTGTGCATTTACAATATTCATTGATTTTTGCCATTGAAAAACATGTTTTTCATATACCAGAAATGTTTGAAGCTACTGACTGAATGAAAGGAGCTGGCATCTCACTCTCTTTGAATCTTCTTTATCATGCTAAGAGGAGCAGGAAAAAGCAAAAAATTTCAGAATTGCACCTTCAATGCGGAGAAATTACTCTTTGTGCATTTACAATATTCAGTGATTTTTGCCATTGAAAAACGTCCAGAAATGATTGAAGCTACTGACTGAATGAAAGGAGCTGGCATCTCACTCTCTTTGAATCTTCTTTATCATGCTAAGAGGAGCAGGAAAAAGCAAAAAAATTTCAGAATTGCACCTTGCAATGCGGAGAAATTACTGTTTGTGCATTTACAATATTCATTAATTTTTGCCATTGAAAAACATCATGTTATTCATATACCAGAAATGATTGAAGCTACTGACTGAATGAAAGGAGCTGGCATCTCACTCTCTTTGAATCTTCTTTATCATGCTAAGAGGAGCAGGAAAAAGCAAAAAATTTCAGAATTGCACCTTGCAATGCGGAGAAATTACTGTTTGTGCATTTACAATATTCATTGATTTTTGCCATTGAAAAACATCATGTTATTCATATACCAGAAATGTTTGAAGCTACTGACTGAATGAAAGGAGCTGGCATCTCACTCTCTTTGAATCTTCTTTATCATACTAAGAGGAGCAGGAAAAAGCAAAAAATTTCAGAATTGCACCTTGCAATGCGGAGAAATTACTGTTTGTGCATTTACAATATTCATTGATTTTTGCCATTGAAAAACGTCCAGAAATGATTGAAGCTACTGACTGAATGAAAGGAGCTGGCATCTCACTCTCTTTGAATCTTCTTTATCATGCTAAGAGGAGCAGGAAAAAGCAAAAAATTTCAGAATTGCACCTTGCAATGCGGAGAAATTACTGTTTGTGCATTTACAATATTCATTGATTTTTGCCATTGAAAAACGTCCAGAAATGATTGAAGCTACTGACTGAATGAAAGGAGCTGGCATCTCACTCTCTTTGAATCTTCTTTATCATGCTAAGAGGAGCAGGAAAAAGCAAAAAATTTCAGAATTGCACCTTGCAATGCGGAGAAATTACTGTTTGTGCATTTACAATATTCATTGATTTTTGCCGCCATTGAAAAACATCATGTTATTCATATACCAGAAATGTTTGAAGCTACTGACTGAATGAAAGGAGCTGGCATCTCACTCTCTTTGAATCTTCTTTATCATGCTAGGATTAACAGGAAAAAGCTAAAAATTTCAGAATTGCACCGTGCAATGTGGAGATATTACTGTTTGTGCATTTACAATATTCATTGATTTTTGCCATTGAAAAACATGTTTTTCATATACCAGAAATGTTTGAAGCTACTGACTGAATGAAAGGAGCTGGCATCTCACTCTCTTTGAATCTTCTTTATCATGCTAGGATTAGCAGGAAAAAGCAAAAAATTTCAGAATTGCTCCTTGCAATGTGGAGATATTACTGTTTGTGCATTTACAATATTCATTGATTTTTGCCATTGAAAAACATGTTTTTCATATACCAGAAATGTTTGAAGCTACTGACTGAATGAAAGGAGCTGGCATCTCACTCTCTTTGAATCTTCTTTATCATGCTAGGATTAACAGGAAAAAGCAAAAAATTTCAGAATTGCACCTTGCAATGTGGAGATATTACTGTTTGTGCATTTACAATATTCATTGATTTTTGCCATTGAAAAACATGTTTTTCATATACCAGAAATGTTTGAAGCTACTGACTGAATGAAAGGAGCTGGCATCTCACTCTCTTTGAATCTTCTTTATCATGCTAGGATTAACAGGAAAAAGCAAAAAATTTCAGAATTGCACCTTGCAATGTGGAGATATTACTGTTTGTGCATTTACAATATTCATTGATTTTTGCCATTGAAAAACATGTTTTTCATATACCAGAAATGTTTGAAGCTACTGACTGAATGAAAGGAGCTGGCATCTCAACCTCTTTGAATCTTCTTTATCATGCTAGGATTAACAGGAAAAAGCTAAAAATTTCAGAATTGCACCGTGCAATGTGGAGATATTACTGTTTGTGCATTTACAATATTCATTGATTTTTGCCATTGAAAAACATGTTTTTCATATACCAGAAATGTTTGAAGCTACTGACTGAATGAAAGGAGCTGGCATCTCACTCTCTTTGAATCTTCTTTATCATACTAAGAGGAGCAGGAGAAAGCAAAAAATTTCAGAATTGCACCTTGCAATGCGGAGAAATTACTGTTTGTGCATTTACAATATTCATTGATTTTTGCCATTGAAAAACGTCCAGAAATGATTGAAGCTACTGACTGAATGAAAGGAGCTGGCATCTCACTCTCTTTGAATCTTCTTTATCATGCTAAGAGGAGCAGGAAAAAGCAAAAAATTTCAGAATTGCACCTTGCAATGCGGAGAAATTACTGTTTGTGCATTTACAATATTCATTGATTTTTGCCATTGAAAAACGTCCAGAAATGATTGAAGCTACTGACTGAATGAAAGGAGCTGGCATCTCACTCTCTTTGAATCTTCTTTATCATGCTAAGAGGAGCAGGAAAAAGCAAAAAATTTCAGAATTGCACCTTGCAATGCGGAGAAATTACTGTTTGTGCATTTACAATATTCATTGATTTTTGCCATTGAAAAACATGTTTTTCATATACCAGAAATGTTTGAAGCTACTGACTGAATGAAAGGAGCTGGCATCTCACTCTCTTTGAATCTTCTTTATCATGCTAGGATTAACAGGAAAAAGCAAAAAATTTCAGAATTGCACCTTGCAATGTGGAGATATTACTGTTTGTGCATTTACAATATTCATTGATTTTTGCCATTGAAAAACATGTTTTTCATATACCAGAAATGTTTGAAGCTACTGACTGAATGAAAGGAGCTGGCATCTCAATCTCTTTGAATCTTCTTTATCATGCTAGGATTAACAGGAAAAAGCTAAAAATTTCAGAATTGCACCGTGCAATGTTGAGATATTACTGTTTGTGCATTTACAATATTCATTGATTTTTGCCATTGAAAAACATGTTTTTCATATACCAGAAATGTTTGAAGCTACTGACTGAATGAAAGGAGCTGGCATCTCACTCTCTTTGAATCTTCTTTATCATGCTAGGATTAGCAGGAAAAAGCAAAAAATTTCAGAATTGCACCTTGCAATGTGGAGATATTACTGTTTGTGCATTTACAATATTCATTGATTTTTGCCATTGAAAAACATGTTTTTCATATACCAGAAATGTTTGAAGCTACTGACTGAATGAAAGGAGCTGGCATCTCACTCTCTTTGAATCTTCTTTATCATGCTAGGATTAACAGGAAAAAGCTAAAAATTTCAGAATTGCACCGTGCAATGTGGAGATATTACTGTTTGTGCATTTACAATATTCATTGATTTTTGCCATTGAAAAACATGTTTTTCATATACCAGAAATGTTTGAAGCTACTGACTGAATGAAAGGAGCTGGCATCTCACTCTCTTTGAATCTTCTTTATCATGCTAGGATTAGCAGGAAAAAGCAAAAAATTTCAGAATTGCACCTTGCAATGTGGAGATATTACTGTTTGTGCATTTACAATATTCATTGATTTTTGCCATTGAAAAACATGTTTTTCATATACCAGAAATGTTTGAAGCTACTGACTGAATGAAAGGAGCTGGCATCTCACTCTCTTTGAATCTTCTTTATCATGCTAGGATTAACAGGAAAAAGCAAAAAATTTCAGAATTGCACCTTGCAATGTGGAGATATTACTGTTTGTGCATTTACAATATTCATTGATTTTTGCCATTGAAAAACATGTTTTTCATATACCAGAAATGTTTGAAGCTACTGACTGAATGAAAGGAGCTGGCATCTCACTCTCTTTGAATCTTCTTTATCATGCTAGGATTAACAGGAAAAAGCTAAAAATTTCAGAATTGCACCGTGCAATGTTGAGATATTACTGTTTGTGCATTTACAATATTCATTGATTTTTGCCATTGAAAAACATGTTTTTCATATACCAGAAATGTTTGAAGCTACTGACTGAATGAAAGGAGCTGGCATCTCACTCTCTTTGAATCTTCTTTATCATGCTAGGATTAACAGGAAAAAGCTAAAAATTTCAGAATTGCACCGTGCAATGTGGAGATATTACTGTTTGTGCATTTACAATATTCATTGATTTTTGCCATTGAAAAACATGTTTTTCATATACCAGAAATGTTTGAAGCTACTGACTGAATGAAAGGAGCTGGCATCTCACTCTCTTTGAATCTTCTTTATCATGCTAAGAGGAGCAGGAAAAAGCAAAAAATTTCAGAATTGCACCTTCAATGCGGAGAAATTACTCTTTGTGCATTTACAATATTCATTGATTTTTGCCATTGAAAAACGTCCAGAAATGATTGAAGCTACTGACTGAATGAAAGGAGCTGGCATCTCACTCTCTTTGAATCTTCTTTATCATGCTAAGAGGAGCAGGAAAAAGCAAAAAAATTTCAGAATTGCACCTTGCAATGCGGAGAAATTACTGTTTGTGCATTTACAATATTCATTAATTTTTGCCATTGAAAAACATCATGTTATTCATATACCAGAAATGATTGAAGCTACTGACTGAATGAAAGGAGCTGGCATCTCACTCTCTTTGAATCTTCTTTATCATGCTAAGAGGAGCAGGAAAAAGCAAAAAATTTCAGAATTGCACCTTGCAATGCGGAGAAATTACTGTTTGTGCATTTACAATATTCATTGATTTTTGCCATTGAAAAACATCGTTATTCATATACCAGAAATGTTTGAAGCTACTGACTGAATGAAAGGAGCTGGCATCTCACTCTCTTTGAATCTTCTTTATCATACTAAGAGGAGCAGGAAAAAGCAAAAAATTTCAGAATTGCACCTTGCAATGCGGAGAAATTACTGTTTGTGCATTTACAATATTCATTGATTTTTGCCATTGAAAAACGTCCAGAAATGATTGAAGCTACTGACTGAATGAAAGGAGCTGGCATCTCACTCTCTTTGAATCTTCTTTATCATGCTAAGAGGAGCAGGAAAAAGCAAAAAATTTCAGAATTGCACCTTGCAATGCGGAGAAATTACTGTTTGTGCATTTACAATATTCATTGATTTTTGCCATTGAAAAACGTCCAGAAATGATTGAAGCTACTGACTGAATGAAAGGAGCTGGCATCTCACTCTCTTTGAATCTTCTTTATCATGCTAAGAGGAGCAGGAAAAAGCAAAAAATTTCAGAATTGCACCTTGCAATGCGGAGAAATTACTGTTTGTGCATTTACAATATTCATTGATTTTTGCCGCCATTGAAAAACATCATGTTATTCATATACCAGAAATGTTTGAAGCTACTGACTGAATGAAAGGAGCTGGCATCTCACTCTCTTTGAATCTTCTTTATCATGCTAGGATTAACAGGAAAAAGCTAAAAATTTCAGAATTGCACCGTGCAATGTGGAGATATTACTGTTTGTGCATTTACAATATTCATTGATTTTTGCCATTGAAAAACATGTTTTTCATATACCAGAAATGTTTGAAGCTACTGACTGAATGAAAGGAGCTGGCATCTCACTCTCTTTGAATCTTCTTTATCATGCTAGGATTAGCAGGAAAAAGCAAAAAATTTCAGAATTGCTCCTTGCAATGTGGAGATATTACTGTTTGTGCATTTACAATATTCATTGATTTTTGCCATTGAAAAACATGTTTTTCATATACCAGAAATGTTTGAAGCTACTGACTGAATGAAAGGAGCTGGCATCTCACTCTCTTTGAATCTTCTTTATCATGCTAGGATTAACAGGAAAAAGCAAAAAATTTCAGAATTGCACCTTGCAATGTGGAGATATTACTGTTTGTGCATTTACAATATTCATTGATTTTTGCCATTGAAAAACATGTTTTTCATATACCAGAAATGTTTGAAGCTACTGACTGAATGAAAGGAGCTGGCATCTCACTCTCTTTGAATCTTCTTTATCATGCTAGGATTAACAGGAAAAAGCAAAAAATTTCAGAATTGCACCTTGCAATGTGGAGATATTACTGTTTGTGCATTTACAATATTCATTGATTTTTGCCATTGAAAAACATGTTTTTCATATACCAGAAATGTTTGAAGCTACTGACTGAATGAAAGGAGCTGGCATCTCAACCTCTTTGAATCTTCTTTATCATGCTAGGATTAACAGGAAAAAGCTAAAAATTTCAGAATTGCACCGTGCAATGTGGAGATATTACTGTTTGTGCATTTACAATATTCATTGATTTTTGCCATTGAAAAACATGTTTTTCATATACCAGAAATGTTTGAAGCTACTGACTGAATGAAAGGAGCTGGCATCTCACTCTCTTTGAATCTTCTTTATCATACTAAGAGGAGCAGGAGAAAGCAAAAAATTTCAGAATTGCACCTTGCAATGCGGAGAAATTACTGTTTGTGCATTTACAATATTCATTGATTTTTGCCATTGAAAAACGTCCAGAAATGATTGAAGCTACTGACTGAATGAAAGGAGCTGGCATCTCACTCTCTTTGAATCTTCTTTATCATGCTAAGAGGAGCAGGAAAAAGCAAAAAATTTCAGAATTGCACCTTGCAATGCGGAGAAATTACTGTTTGTGCATTTACAATATTCATTGATTTTTGCCATTGAAAAACGTCCAGAAATGATTGAAGCTACTGACTGAATGAAAGGAGCTGGCATCTCACTCTCTTTGAATCTTCTTTATCATGCTAAGAGGAGCAGGAAAAAGCAAAAAATTTCAGAATTGCACCTTGCAATGCGGAGAAATTACTGTTTGTGCATTTACAATATTCATTGATTTTTGCCATTGAAAAACATGTTTTTCATATACCAGAAATGTTTGAAGCTACTGACTGAATGAAAGGAGCTGGCATCTCACTCTCTTTGAATCTTCTTTATCATGCTAGGATTAACAGGAAAAAGCTAAAAATTTCAGAATTGCACCGTGCAATGTGGAGATATTACTGTTTGTGCATTTACAATATTCATTGATTTTTGCCATTGAAAAACATGTTTTTCATATACCAGAAATGTTTGAAGCTACTGACTGAATGAAAGGAGCTGGCATCTCACTCTCTTTGAATCTTCTTTATCATGCTAGGATTAACAGGAAAAAGCTAAAAATTTCAGAATTGCACCGTGCAATGTGGAGATATTACTGTTTGTGCATTTACAATATTCATTGATTTTTGCCATTGAAAAACATGTTTTTCATATACCAGAAATGTTTGAAGCTACTGACTGAATGAAAGGAGCTGGCATCTCAACCTCTTTGAATCTTCTTTATCATGCTAGGATTAACAGGAAAAAGCTAAAAATTTCAGAATTGCACCGTGCAATGTGGAGATATTACTGTTTGTGCATTTACAATATTCATTGATTTTTGCCATTGAAAAACATGTTTTTCATATACCAGAAATGTTTGAAGCTACTGACTGAATGAAAGGAGCTGGCATCTCACTCTCTTTGAATCTTCTTTATCATACTAAGAGGAGCAGGAGAAAGCAAAAAATTTCAGAATTGCACCTTGCAATGCGGAGAAATTACTGTTTGTGCATTTACAATATTCATTGATTTTTGCCATTGAAAAACGTCCAGAAATGATTGAAGCTACTGACTGAATGAAAGGAGCTGGCATCTCACTCTCTTTGAATCTTCTTTATCATGCTAAGAGGAGCAGGAAAAAGCAAAAAATTTCAGAATTGCACCTTGCAATGCGGAGAAATTACTGTTTGTGCATTTACAATATTCATTGATTTTTGCCATTGAAAAACGTCCAGAAATGATTGAAGCTACTGACTGAATGAAAGGAGCTGGCATCTCACTCTCTTTGAATCTTCTTTATCATGCTAAGAGGAGCAGGAAAAAGCAAAAAATTTCAGAATTGCACCTTGCAATGCGGAGAAATTACTGTTTGTGCATTTACAATATTCATTGATTTTTGCCATTGAAAAACATGTTTTTCATATACCAGAAATGTTTGAAGCTACTGACTGAATGAAAGGAGCTGGCATCTCACTCTCTTTGAATCTTCTTTATCATGCTAGGATTAACAGGAAAAAGCAAAAAATTTCAGAATTGCACCTTGCAATGTGGAGATATTACTGTTTGTGCATTTACAATATTCATTGATTTTTGCCATTGAAAAACATGTTTTTCATATACCAGAAATGTTTGAAGCTACTGACTGAATGAAAGGAGCTGGCATCTCAATCTCTTTGAATCTTCTTTATCATGCTAGGATTAACAGGAAAAAGCTAAAAATTTCAGAATTGCACCGTGCAATGTTGAGATATTACTGTTTGTGCATTTACAATATTCATTGATTTTTGCCATTGAAAAACATGTTTTTCATATACCAGAAATGTTTGAAGCTACTGACTGAATGAAAGGAGCTGGCATCTCACTCTCTTTGAATCTTCTTTATCATGCTAGGATTAGCAGGAAAAAGCAAAAAATTTCAGAATTGCACCTTGCAATGTGGAGATATTACTGTTTGTGCATTTACAATATTCATTGATTTTTGCCATTGAAAAACATGTTTTTCATATACCAGAAATGTTTGAAGCTACTGACTGAATGAAAGGAGCTGGCATCTCACTCTCTTTGAATCTTCTTTATCATGCTAGGATTAACAGGAAAAAGCTAAAAATTTCAGAATTGCACCGTGCAATGTGGAGATATTACTGTTTGTGCATTTACAATATTCATTAATTTTTGCCATTGAAAAACATCATGTTATTCATATACCAGAAATGATTGAAGCTACTGACTGAATGAAAGGAGCTGGCATCTCACTCTCTTTGAATCTTCTTTATCATGCTAAGAGGAGCAGGAAAAAGCAAAAAATTTCAGAATTGCACCTTGCAATGCGGAGAAATTACTGTTTGTGCATTTACAATATTCATTGATTTTTGCCATTGAAAAACATCATGTTATTCATATACCAGAAATGTTTGAAGCTACTGACTGAATGAAAGGAGCTGGCATCTCACTCTCTTTGAATCTTCTTTATCATACTAAGAGGAGCAGGAAAAAGCAAAAAATTTCAGAATTGCACCTTGCAATGCGGAGAAATTACTGTTTGTGCATTTACAATATTCATTGATTTTTGCCATTGAAAAACGTCCAGAAATGATTGAAGCTACTGACTGAATGAAAGGAGCTGGCATCTCACTCTCTTTGAATCTTCTTTATCATGCTAAGAGGAGCAGGAAAAAGCAAAAAATTTCAGAATTGCACCTTGCAATGCGGAGAAATTACTGTTTGTGCATTTACAATATTCATTGATTTTTGCCATTGAAAAACGTCCAGAAATGATTGAAGCTACTGACTGAATGAAAGGAGCTGGCATCTCACTCTCTTTGAATCTTCTTTATCATGCTAAGAGGAGCAGGAAAAAGCAAAAAATTTCAGAATTGCACCTTGCAATGCGGAGAAATTACTGTTTGTGCATTTACAATATTCATTGATTTTTGCCGCCATTGAAAAACATCATGTTATTCATATACCAGAAATGTTTGAAGCTACTGACTGAATGAAAGGAGCTGGCATCTCACTCTCTTTGAATCTTCTTTATCATGCTAGGATTAACAGGAAAAAGCTAAAAATTTCAGAATTGCACCGTGCAATGTGGAGATATTACTGTTTGTGCATTTACAATATTCATTGATTTTTGCCATTGAAAAACATGTTTTTCATATACCAGAAATGTTTGAAGCTACTGACTGAATGAAAGGAGCTGGCATCTCACTCTCTTTGAATCTTCTTTATCATGCTAGGATTAGCAGGAAAAAGTAAAAAATTTCAGAATTGCTCCTTGCAATGTGGAGATATTACTGTTTGTGCATTTACAATATTCATTGATTTTTGCCATTGAAAAACATGTTTTTCATATACCAGAAATGTTTGAAGCTACTGACTGAATGAAAGGAGCTGGCATCTCACTCTCTTTGAATCTTCTTTATCATGCTAGGATTAACAGGAAAAAGCAAAAAATTTCAGAATTGCACCTTGCAATGTGGAGATATTACTGTTTGTGCATTTACAATATTCATTGATTTTTGCCATTGAAAAACATGTTTTTCATATACCAGAAATGTTTGAAGCTACTGACTGAATGAAAGGAGCTGGCATCTCACTCTCTTTGAATCTTCTTTATCATGCTAGGATTAACAGGAAAAAGCAAAAAATTTCAGAATTGCACCTTGCAATGTGGAGATATTACTGTTTGTGCATTTACAATATTCATTGATTTTTGCCATTGAAAAACATGTTTTTCATATACCAGAAATGTTTGAAGCTACTGACTGAATGAAAGGAGCTGGCATCTCAACCTCTTTGAATCTTCTTTATCATGCTAGGATTAACAGGAAAAAGCTAAAAATTTCAGAATTGCACCGTGCAATGTGGAGATATTACTGTTTGTGCATTTACAATATTCATTGATTTTTGCCATTGAAAAACATGTTTTTCATATACCAGAAATGTTTGAAGCTACTGACTGAATGAAAGGAGCTGGCATCTCACTCTCTTTGAATCTTCTTTATCATACTAAGAGGAGCAGGAGAAAGCAAAAAATTTCAGAATTGCACCTTGCAATGCGGAGAAATTACTGTTTGTGCATTTACAATATTCATTGATTTTTGCCATTGAAAAACGTCCAGAAATGATTGAAGCTACTGACTGAATGAAAGGAGCTGGCATCTCACTCTCTTTGAATCTTCTTTATCATGCTAAGAGGAGCAGGAAAAAGCAAAAAATTTCAGAATTGCACCTTGCAATGCGGAGAAATTACTGTTTGTGCATTTACAATATTCATTGATTTTTGCCATTGAAAAACGTCCAGAAATGATTGAAGCTACTGACTGAATGAAAGGAGCTGGCATCTCACTCTCTTTGAATCTTCTTTATCATGCTAAGAGGAGCAGGAAAAAGCAAAAAATTTCAGAATTGCACCTTGCAATGCGGAGAAATTACTGTTTGTGCATTTACAATATTCATTGATTTTTGCCGCCATTGAAAAACATCATGTTATTCATATACCAGAAATGTTTGAAGCTACTGACTGAATGAAAGGAGCTGGCATCTCACTCTCTTTGAATCTTCTTTATCATGCTAGGATTAACAGGAAAAAGCTAAAAATTTCAGAATTGCACCGTGCAATGTGGAGATATTACTGTTTGTGCATTTACAATATTCATTGATTTTTGCCATTGAAAAACATGTTTTTCATATACCAGAAATGTTTGAAGCTACTGACTGAATGAAAGGAGCTGGCATCTCACTCTCTTTGAATCTTCTTTATCATGCTAGGATTAGCAGGAAAAAGTAAAAAATTTCAGAATTGCTCCTTGCAATGTGGAGATATTACTGTTTGTGCATTTACAATATTCATTGATTTTTGCCATTGAAAAACATGTTTTTCATATACCAGAAATGTTTGAAGCTACTGACTGAATGAAAGGAGCTGGCATCTCACTCTCTTTGAATCTTCTTTATCATGCTAGGATTAACAGGAAAAAGCAAAAAATTTCAGAATTGCACCTTGCAATGTGGAGATATTACTGTTTGTGCATTTACAATATTCATTGATTTTTGCCATTGAAAAACATGTTTTTCATATACCAGAAATGTTTGAAGCTACTGACTGAATGAAAGGAGCTGGCATCTCACTCTCTTTGAATCTTCTTTATCATGCTAGGATTAACAGGAAAAAGCAAAAAATTTCAGAATTGCACCTTGCAATGTGGAGATATTACTGTTTGTGCATTTACAATATTCATTGATTTTTGCCATTGAAAAACATGTTTTTCATATACCAGAAATGTTTGAAGCTACTGACTGAATGAAAGGAGCTGGCATCTCAACCTCTTTGAATCTTCTTTATCATGCTAGGATTAACAGGAAAAAGCTAAAAATTTCAGAATTGCACCGTGCAATGTGGAGATATTACTGTTTGTGCATTTACAATATTCATTGATTTTTGCCATTGAAAAACATGTTTTTCATATACCAGAAATGTTTGAAGCTACTGACTGAATGAAAGGAGCTGGCATCTCACTCTCTTTGAATCTTCTTTATCATACTAAGAGGAGCAGGAGAAAGCAAAAAATTTCAGAATTGCACCTTGCAATGCGGAGAAATTACTGTTTGTGCATTTACAATATTCATTGATTTTTGCCATTGAAAAACGTCCAGAAATGATTGAAGCTACTGACTGAATGAAAGGAGCTGGCATCTCACTCTCTTTGAATCTTCTTTATCATGCTAAGAGGAGCAGGAAAAAGCAAAAAATTTCAGAATTGCACCTTGCAATGCGGAGAAATTACTGTTTGTGCATTTACAATATTCATTGATTTTTGCCATTGAAAAACGTCCAGAAATGATTGAAGCTACTGACTGAATGAAAGGAGCTGGCATCTCACTCTCTTTGAATCTTCTTTATCATGCTAAGAGGAGCAGGAAAAAGCAAAAAATTTCAGAATTGCACCTTGCAATGCGGAGAAATTACTGTTTGTGCATTTACAATATTCATTGATTTTTGCCATTGAAAAACATGTTTTTCATATACCAGAAATGTTTGAAGCTACTGACTGAATGAAAGGAGCTGGCATCTCACTCTCTTTGAATCTTCTTTATCATGCTAGGATTAACAGGAAAAAGCAAAAAATTTCAGAATTGCACCTTGCAATGTGGAGATATTACTGTTTGTGCATTTACAATATTCATTGATTTTTGCCATTGAAAAACATGTTTTTCATATACCAGAAATGTTTGAAGCTACTGACTGAATGAAAGGAGCTGGCATCTCAATCTCTTTGAATCTTCTTTATCATGCTAGGATTAACAGGAAAAAGCTAAAAATTTCAGAATTGCACCTTGCAATGTTGAGATATTACTGTTTGTGCATTTACAATATTCATTGATTTTTGCCATTGAAAAACATGTTTTTCATATACCAGAAATGTTTGAAGCTACTGACTGAATGAAAGGAGCTGGCATCTCACTCTCTTTGAATCTTCTTTATCATGCTAGGATTAGCAGGAAAAAGCAAAAAATTTCAGAATTGCACCTTGCAATGTGGAGATATTACTGTTTGTGCATTTACAATATTCATTGATTTTTGCCATTGAAAAACATGTTTTTCATATACCAGAAATGTTTGAAGCTACTGACTGAATGAAAGGAGCTGGCATCTCACTCTCTTTGAATCTTCTTTATCATGCTAGGATTAACAGGAAAAAGCTAAAAATTTCAGAATTGCACCGTGCAATGTGGAGATATTACTGTTTGTGCATTTACAATATTCATTGATTTTTGCCATTGAAAAACATGTTTTTCATATACCAGAAATGTTTGAAGCTACTGACTGAATGAAAGGAGCTGGCATCTCACTCTCTTTGAATCTTCTTTATCATGCTAGGATTAGCAGGAAAAAGCAAAAAATTTCAGAATTGCACCTTGCAATGTGGAGATATTACTGTTTGTGCATTTACAATATTCATTGATTTTTGCCATTGAAAAACATGTTTTTCATATACCAGAAATGTTTGAAGCTACTGACTGAATGAAAGGAGCTGGCATCTCACTCTCTTTGAATCTTCTTTATCATGCTAGGATTAACAGGAAAAAGCAAAAAATTTCAGAATTGCACCTTGCAATGTGGAGATATTACTGTTTGTGCATTTACAATATTCATTGATTTTTGCCATTGAAAAACATGTTTTTCATATACCAGAAATGTTTGAAGCTACTGACTGAATGAAAGGAGCTGGCATCTCACTCTCTTTGAATCTTCTTTATCATGCTAGGATTAACAGGAAAAAGCTAAAAATTTCAGAATTGCACCGTGCAATGTTGAGATATTACTGTTTGTGCATTTACAATATTCATTGATTTTTGCCATTGAAAAACATGTTTTTCATATACCAGAAATGTTTGAAGCTACTGACTGAATGAAAGGAGCTGGCATCTCACTCTCTTTGAATCTTCTTTATCATGCTAGGATTAGCAGGAAAAAGCAAAAAATTTCAGAATTGCACCTTGCAATGTGGAGATATTACTGTTTGTGCATTTACAATATTCATTGATTTTTGCCATTGAAAAACATGTTTTTCATATACCAGAAATGTTTGAAGCTACTGACTGAATGAAAGGAGCTGGCATCTCACTCTCTTTGAATCTTCTTTATCATGCTAGGATTAACAGGAAAAAGCTAAAAATTTCAGAATTGCACCGTGCAATGTGGAGATATTACTGTTTGTGCATTTACAATATTCATTGATTTTTGCCATTGAAAAACATGTTTTTCATATACCAGAAATGTTTGAAGCTACTGACTGAATGAAAGGAGCTGGCATCTCAATCTCTTTGAATCTTCTTTATCATGCTAGGATTAACAGGAAAAAGCTAAAAATTTCAGAATTGCACCTTGCAATGTTGAGATATTACTGTTTGTGCATTTACAATATTCATTGATTTTTGCCATTGAAAAACATGTTTTTCATATACCAGAAATGTTTGAAGCTACTGACTGAATGAAAGGAGCTGGCATCTCACTCTCTTTGAATCTTCTTTATCATGCTAGGATTAGCAGGAAAAAGCAAAAAATTTCAGAATTGCACCTTGCAATGTGGAGATATTACTGTTTGTGCATTTACAATATTCATTGATTTTTGCCATTGAAAAACATGTTTTTCATATACCAGAAATGTTTGAAGCTACTGACTGAATGAAAGGAGCTGGCATCTCACTCTCTTTGAATCTTCTTTATCATGCTAGGATTAACAGGAAAAAGCTAAAAATTTCAGAATTGCACCGTGCAATGTGGAGATATTACTGTTTGTGCATTTACAATATTCATTGATTTTTGCCATTGAAAAACATGTTTTTCATATACCAGAAATGTTTGAAGCTACTGACTGAATGAAAGGAGCTGGCATCTCACTCTCTTTGAATCTTCTTTATCATGCTAGGATTAGCAGGAAAAAGCAAAAAATTTCAGAATTGCACCTTGCAATGTGGAGATATTACTGTTTGTGCATTTACAATATTCATTGATTTTTGCCATTGAAAAACATGTTTTTCATATACCAGAAATGTTTGAAGCTACTGACTGAATGAAAGGAGCTGGCATCTCACTCTCTTTGAATCTTCTTTATCATGCTAGGATTAACAGGAAAAAGCAAAAAATTTCAGAATTGCACCTTGCAATGTGGAGATATTACTGTTTGTGCATTTACAATATTCATTGATTTTTGCCATTGAAAAACATGTTTTTCATATACCAGAAATGTTTGAAGCTACTGACTGAATGAAAGGAGCTGGCATCTCACTCTCTTTGAATCTTCTTTATCATGCTAGGATTAACAGGAAAAAGCTAAAAATTTCAGAATTGCACCGTGCAATGTTGAGATATTACTGTTTGTGCATTTACAATATTCATTGATTTTTGCCATTGAAAAACATGTTTTTCATATACCAGAAATGTTTGAAGCTACTGACTGAATGAAAGGAGCTGGCATCTCACTCTCTTTGAATCTTCTTTATCATGCTAGGATTAGCAGGAAAAAGCAAAAAATTTCAGAATTGCACCTTGCAATGTGGAGATATTACTGTTTGTGCATTTACAATATTCATTGATTTTTGCCATTGAAAAACATGTTTTTCATATACCAGAAATGTTTGAAGCTACTGACTGAATGAAAGGAGCTGGCATCTCACTCTCTTTGAATCTTCTTTATCATGCTAGGATTAACAGGAAAAAGCTAAAAATTTCAGAATTGCACCGTGCAATGTGGAGATATTACTGTTTGTGCATTTACAATATTCATTGATTTTTGCCATTGAAAAACATGTTTTTCATATACCAGAAATGTTTGAAGCTACTGACTGAATGAAAGGAGCTGGCATCTCACTCTCTTTGAATCTTCTTTATCATGCTAGGATTAACAGGAAAAAGCTAAAAATTTCAGAATTGCACCGTGCAATGTGGAGATATTACTGTTTGTGCATTTACAATATTCATTGATTTTTGCCATTGAAAAACATGTTTTTCATATACCAGAAATGTTTGAAGCTACTGACTGAATGAAAGGAGCTGGCATCTCAACCTCTTTGAATCTTCTTTATCATGCTAGGATTAACAGGAAAAAGCTAAAAATTTCAGAATTGCACCGTGCAATGTGGAGATATTACTGTTTGTGCATTTACAATATTCATTGCTTTTTGCCATTGAAAAACATGTTTTTCATATACCAGAAATGTTTGAAGCTACTGACTGAATGAAAGGAGCTGGCATCTCACTCTCTTTGAATCTTCTTTATCATACTAAGAGGAGCAGGAGAAAGCAAAAAATTTCAGAATTGCACCTTGCAATGCGGAGAAATTACTGTTTGTGCATTTACAATATTCATTGATTTTTGCCATTGAAAAACGTCCAGAAATGATTGAAGCTACTGACTGAATGAAAGGAGCTGGCATCTCACTCTCTTTGAATCTTCTTTATCATGCTAAGAGGAGCAGGAAAAAGCAAAAAATTTCAGAATTGCACCTTGCAATGCGGAGAAATTACTGTTTGTGCATTTACAATATTCATTGATTTTTGCCATTGAAAAACGTCCAGAAATGATTGAAGCTACTGACTGAATGAAAGGAGCTGGCATCTCACTCTCTTTGAATCTTCTTTATCATGCTAAGAGGAGCAGGAAAAAGCAAAAAATTTCAGAATTGCACCTTGCAATGCGGAGAAATTACTGTTTGTGCATTTACAATATTCATTGATTTTTGCCATTGAAAAACATGTTTTTCATATACCAGAAATGTTTGAAGCTACTGACTGAATGAAAGGAGCTGGCATCTCACTCTCTTTGAATCTTCTTTATCATGCTAGGATTAACAGGAAAAAGCAAAAAATTTCAGAATTGCACCTTGCAATGTGGAGATATTACTGTTTGTGCATTTACAATATTCATTGATTTTTGCCATTGAAAAACATGTTTTTCATATACCAGAAATGTTTGAAGCTACTGACTGAATGAAAGGAGCTGGCATCTCAATCTCTTTGAAACTTCTTTATCATGCTAGGATTAACAGGAAAAAGCTAAAAATTTCAGAATTGCACCGTGCAATGTTGAGATATTACTGTTTGTGCATTTACAATATTCATTGATTTTTGCCATTGAAAAACATGTTTTTCATATACCAGAAATGTTTGAAGCTACTGACTGAATGAAAGGAGCTGGCATCTCACTCTCTTTGAATCTTCTTTATCATGCTAGGATTAGCAGGAAAAAGCAAAAAATTTCAGAATTGCACCTTGCAATGTGGAGATATTACTGTTTGTGCATTTACAATATTCATTGATTTTTGCCATTGAAAAACATGTTTTTCATATACCAGAAATGTTTGAAGCTACTGACTGAATGAAAGGAGCTGGCATCTCACTCTCTTTGAATCTTCTTTATCATGCTAGGATTAACAGGAAAAAGCTAAAAATTTCAGAATTGCACCGTGCAATGTGGAGATATTACTGTTTGTGCATTTACAATATTCATTGATTTTTGCCATTGAAAAACATGTTTTTCATATACCAGAAATGTTTGAAGCTACTGACTGAATGAAAGGAGCTGGCATCTCACTCTCTTTGAATCTTCTTTATCATGCTAGGATTAGCAGGAAAAAGCAAAAAATTTCAGAATTGCACCTTGCAATGTGGAGATATTACTGTTTGTGCATTTACAATATTCATTGATTTTTGCCATTGAAAAACATGTTTTTCATATACCAGAAATGTTTGAAGCTACTGACTGAATGAAAGGAGCTGGCATCTCACTCTCTTTGAATCTTCTTTATCATGCTAGGATTAACAGGAAAAAGCAAAAAATTTCAGAATTGCACCTTGCAATGTGGAGATATTACTGTTTGTGCATTTACAATATTCATTGATTTTTGCCATTGAAAAACATGTTTTTCATATACCAGAAATGTTTGAAGCTACTGACTGAATGAAAGGAGCTGGCATCTCACTCTCTTTGAATCTTCTTTATCATGCTAGGATTAACAGGAAAAAGCTAAAAATTTCAGAATTGCACCGTGCAATGTTGAGATATTACTGTTTGTGCATTTACAATATTCATTGATTTTTGCCATTGAAAAACATGTTTTTCATATACCAGAAATGTTTGAAGCTACTGACTGAATGAAAGGAGCTGGCATCTCACTCTCTTTGAATCTTCTTTATCATGCTAGGATTAGCAGGAAAAAGCAAAAAATTTCAGAATTGCACCTTGCAATGTGGAGATATTACTGTTTGTGCATTTACAATATTCATTGATTTTTGCCATTGAAAAACATGTTTTTCATATACCAGAAATGTTTGAAGCTACTGACTGAATGAAAGGAGCTGGCATCTCACTCTCTTTGAATCTTCTTTATCATGCTAGGATTAACAGGAAAAAGCTAAAAATTTCAGAATTGCACCGTGCAATGTGGAGATATTACTGTTTGTGCATTTACAATATTCATTGATTTTTGCCATTGAAAAACATGTTTTTCATATACCAGAAATGTTTGAAGCTACTGACTGAATGAAAGGAGCTGGCATCTCACTCTCTTTGAATCTTCTTTATCATGCTAGGATTAACAGGAAAAAGCTAAAAATTTCAGAATTGCACCGTGCAATGTGGAGATATTACTGTTTGTGCATTTACAATATTCATTGATTTTTGCCATTGAAAAACATGTTTTTCATATACCAGAAATGTTTGAAGCTACTGACTGAATGAAAGGAGCTGGCATCTCACTCTCTTTGAATCTTCTTTATCATGCTAGGATTAGCAGGAAAAAGCAAAACATTTCAGAATTGCACCTTGCAATGTGGAGATATTACTGTTTGTGCATTTACAATATTCATTGATTTTTGCCATTGAAAAACATGTTTTTCATATACCAGAAATGTTTGAAGCTACTGACAATGAAAGGAGCTGGCATCTCACTCTCTTTGAATCTTCTTTATCATGCTAGGATTAGCAGGAAAAAGCAAAAAATTTCAGAATTGCACCTTGCAATGTGGAGATATTACTGTTTGTGCATTTACAATATTCATTGATTTTTGCCATTGAAAAACATGTTTTTCATATACCAGAAATGTTTGAAGCTACTGACTGAATGAAAGGAGCTGGCATCTCACTCTCTTTGAATCTTCTTTATCATGCTAGGATTAACAGGAAAAAGCTAAAAATTTCAGAATTGCACCGTGCAATGTGGAGATATTACTGTTTGTGCATTTACAATATTCATTGATTTTTGCCATTGAAAAACATGTTTTTCATATACCAGAAATGTTTGAAGCTACTGACTGAATGAAAGGAGCTGGCATCTCACTCTCTTTGAATCTTCTTTATCATGCTAGGATTAGCAGGAAAAAGCAAAAAATTTCAGAATTGCACCTTGCAATGTGGAGATATTACTGTTTGTGCATTTACAATATTCATTGATTTTTGCCATTGAAAAACATGTTTTTCATATACCAGAAATGTTTGAAGCTACTGACTGAATGAAAGGAGCTGGCATCTCACTCTCTTTGAATCTTCTTTATCATGCTAGGATTAACAGGAAAAAGCAAAAAATTTCAGAATTGCACCTTGCAATGTGGAGATATTACTGTTTGTGCATTTACAATATTCATTGATTTTTGCCATTGAAAAACATGTTTTTCATATACCAGAAATGTTTGAAGCTACTGACTGAATGAAAGGAGCTGGCATCTCACTCTCTTTGAATTTTCTTTATCATGCTAGGATTAGCAGGAAAAAGCAAAAAATTTCAGAATTGCACCTTGCAATGTGGAGATATTACTGTTTGTGCATTTACAATATTCATTGATTTTTGCCATTGAAAAACATGTTTTTCATATACCAGAAATGTTTGAAGCTACTGACTGAAAGGAGCTGGCATCTCACTCTTTGAATCTTCTTTATCATGCTAGGATTAACAGGAAAAAGCTAAAAATTTCAGAATTGCACCGTGCAATGTGGAGATATTACTGTTTGTGCATTTACAATATTCATTGATTTTTGCCATTGAAAAACATGTTTTTCATATACCAGAAATGTTTGAAGCTACTGACTGAATGAAAGGAGCTGGCATCTCACTCTCTTTGAATCTTCTTTATCATGCTAAGAGGAGCAGGAAAAAGCAAAAAAATTTCAGAATTGCACCTTGCAATGCGGAGAAATTACTGTTTGTGCATTTACAATATTCATTAATTTTTGCCATTGAAAAACATCATGTTATTCATATACCAGAAATGATTGAAGCTACTGACTGAATGAAAGGAGCTGGCATCTCACTCTCTTTGAATCTTCTTTATCATGCTAAGAGGAGCAGGAAAAAGCAAAAAATTTCAGAATTGCACCTTGCAATGCGGAGAAATTACTGTTTGTGCATTTACAATATTCATTGATTTTTGCCATTGAAAAACATCATGTTATTCATATACCAGAAATGTTTGAAGCTACTGACTGAATGAAAGGAGCTGGCATCTCACTCTCTTTGAATCTTCTTTATCATACTAAGAGGAGCAGGAAAAAGCAAAAAATTTCAGAATTGCACCTTGCAATGCGGAGAAATTACTGTTTGTGCATTTACAATATTCATTGATTTTTGCCATTGAAAAACGTCCAGAAATGATTGAAGCTACTGACTGAATGAAAGGAGCTGGCATCTCACTCTCTTTGAATCTTCTTTATCATGCTAAGAGGAGCAGGAAAAAGCAAAAAATTTCAGAATTGCACCTTGCAATGCGGAGAAATTACTGTTTGTGCATTTACAATATTCATTGATTTTTGCCATTGAAAAACGTCCAGAAATGATTGAAGCTACTGACTGAATGAAAGGAGCTGGCATCTCACTCTCTTTGAATCTTCTTTATCATGCTAAGAGGAGCAGGAAAAAGCAAAAAATTTCAGAATTGCACCTTGCAATGCGGAGAAATTACTGTTTGTGCATTTACAATATTCATTGATTTTTGCCGCCATTGAAAAACATCATGTTATTCATATACCAGAAATGTTTGAAGCTACTGACTGAATGAAAGGAGCTGGCATCTCACTCTCTTTGAATCTTCTTTATCATGCTAGGATTAACAGGAAAAAGCTAAAAATTTCAGAATTGCACCGTGCAATGTGGAGATATTACTGTTTGTGCATTTACAATATTCATTGATTTTTGCCATTGAAAAACATGTTTTTCATATACCAGAAATGTTTGAAGCTACTGACTGAATGAAAGGAGCTGGCATCTCACTCTCTTTGAATCTTCTTTATCATGCTAGGATTAGCAGGAAAAAGCAAAAAATTTCAGAATTGCTCCTTGCAATGTGGAGATATTACTGTTTGTGCATTTACAATATTCATTGATTTTTGCCATTGAAAAACATGTTTTTCATATACCAGAAATGTTTGAAGCTACTGATTGAATGAAAGGAGCTGGCATCTCACTCTCTTTGAATCTTCTTTATCATGCTAGGATTAACAGGAAAAAGCAAAAAATTTCAGAATTGCACCTTGCAATGTGGAGATATTACTGTTTGTGCATTTACAATATTCATTGATTTTTGCCATTGAAAAACATGTTTTTCATATACCAGAAATGTTTGAAGCTACTGACTGAATGAAAGGAGCTGGCATCTCACTCTCTTTGAATCTTCTTTATCATGCTAGGATTAACAGGAAAAAGGAAAAATTTCAGAATTGCACCTTGCAATGTGGAGATATTACTGTTTGTGCATTTACAATATTCATTGATTTTTGCCATTGAAAAACATGTTTTTCATATACCAGAAATGTTTGAAGCTACTGACTGAATGAAAGGAGCTGGCATCTCAACCTCTTTGAATCTTCTTTATCATGCTAGGATTAACAGGAAAAAGCTAAAAATTTCAGAATTGCACCGTGCAATGTGGAGATATTACTGTTTGTGCATTTACAATATTCATTGATTTTTGCCATTGAAAAACATGTTTTTCATATACCAGAAATGTTTGAAGCTACTGACTGAATGAAAGGAGCTGGCATCTCACTCTCTTTGAATCTTCTTTATCATACTAAGAGGAGCAGGAGAAAGCAAAAAATTTCAGAATTGCACCTTGCAATGCGGAGAAATTACTGTTTGTGCATTTACAATATTCATTGATTTTTGCCATTGAAAAACGTCCAGAAATGATTGAAGCTACTGACTGAATGAAAGGAGCTGGCATCTCACTCTCTTTGAATCTTCTTTATCATGCTAAGAGGAGCAGGAAAAAGCAAAAAATTTCAGAATTGCACCTTGCAATGCGGAGAAATTACTGTTTGTGCATTTACAATATTCATTGATTTTTGCCATTGAAAAACGTCCAGAAATGATTGAAGCTACTGACTGAATGAAAGGAGCTGGCATCTCACTCTCTTTGAATCTTCTTTATCATGCTAAGAGGAGCAGGAAAAAGCAAAAAATTTCAGAATTGCACCTTGCAATGCGGAGAAATTACTGTTTGTGCATTTACAATATTCATTGATTTTTGCCATTGAAAAACATGTTTTTCATATACCAGAAATGTTTGAAGCTACTGACTGAATGAAAGGAGCTGGCATCTCACTCTCTTTGAATCTTCTTTATCATGCTAGGATTAACAGGAAAAAGCAAAAAATTTCAGAATTGCACCTTGCAATGTGGAGATATTACTGTTTGTGCATTTACAATATTCATTGATTTTTGCCATTGAAAAACATGTTTTTCATATACCAGAAATGTTTGAAGCTACTGACTGAATGAAAGGAGCTGGCATCTCAATCTCTTTGAATCTTCTTTATCATGCTAGGATTAACAGGAAAAAGCAAAAAATTTCAGAATTGCACCTTGCAATGTGGAGATATTACTGTTTGTGCATTTACAATATTCATTGATTTTTGCCATTGAAAAACATGTTTTTCATATACCAGAAATGTTTGAAGCTACTGACTGAATGAAAGGAGCTGGCATCTCACTCTCTTTGAATCTTCTTTATCATGCTAGGATTAACAGGAAAAAGCTAAAAATTTCAGAATTGCACCGTGCAATGTGGAGATATTACTGTTTGTGCATTTACAATATTCATTGATTTTTGCCATTGAAAAACATGTTTTTCATATACCAGAAATGTTTGAAGCTACTGACTGAATGAAAGGAGCTGGCATCTCACTCTCTTTGAATCTTCTTTATCATGCTAGGATTAGCAGGAAAAAGCAAAAAATTTCAGAATTGCACCTTGCAATGTGGAGATATTACTGTTTGTGCATTTACAATATTCATTGATTTTTGCCATTGAAAAACATGTTTTTCATATACCAGAAATGTTTGAAGCTACTGACTGAATGAAAGGAGCTGGCATCTCACTCTCTTTGAATCTTCTTTATCATGCTAGGATTAACAGGAAAAAGCAAAAAATTTCAGAATTGCACCTTGCAATGTGGAGATATTACTGTTTGTGCATTTACAATATTCATTGATTTTTGCCATTGAAAAACATGTTTTTCATATACCAGAAATGTTTGAAGCTACTGACTGAATGAAAGGAGCTGGCATCTCACTCTCTTTGAATCTTCTTTATCATGCTAGGATTAACAGGAAAAAGCTAAAAATTTCAGAATTGCACCGTGCAATGTTGAGATATTACTGTTTGTGCATTTACAATATTCATTGATTTTTGCCATTGAAAAACATGTTTTTCATATACCAGAAATGTTTGAAGCTACTGACTGAATGAAAGGAGCTGGCATCTCACTCTCTTTGAATCTTCTTTATCATGCTAGGATTAACAGGAAAAAGCTAAAAATTTCAGAATTGCACCGTGCAATGTGGAGATATTACTGTTTGTGCATTTACAATATTCATTGATTTTTGCCATTGAAAAACATGTTTTTCATATACCAGAAATGTTTGAAGCTACTGACTGAATGAAAGGAGCTGGCATCTCACTCTCTTTGAATCTTCTTTATCATGCTAAGAGGAGCAGGAAAAAGCAAAAAATTTCAGAATTGCACCTTCAATGCGGAGAAATTACTCTTTGTGCATTTACAATATTCATTGATTTTTGCCATTGAAAAACGTCCAGAAATGATTGAAGCTACTGACTGAATGAAAGGAGCTGGCATCTCACTCTCTTTGAATCTTCTTTATCATGCTAAGAGGAGCAGGAAAAAGCAAAAAAATTTCAGAATTGCACCTTGCAATGCGGAGAAATTACTGTTTGTGCATTTACAATATTCATTGATTTTTGCCGCCATTGAAAAACATCATGTTATTCATATACCAGAAATGTTTGAAGCTACTGACTGAATGAAAGGAGCTGGCATCTCACTCTCTTTGAATCTTCTTTATCATGCTAGGATTAACAGGAAAAAGCTAAAAATTTCAGAATTGCACCGTGCAATGTGGAGATATTACTGTTTGTGCATTTACAATATTCATTGATTTTTGCCATTGAAAAACATGTTTTTCATATACCAGAAATGTTTGAAGCTACTGACTGAATGAAAGGAGCTGGCATCTCACTCTCTTTGAATCTTCTTTATCATGCTAGGATTAGCAGGAAAAAGCAAAAAATTTCAGAATTGCTCCTTGCAATGTGGAGATATTACTGTTTGTGCATTTACAATATTCATTGATTTTTGCCATTGAAAAACATGTTTTTCATATACCAGAAATGTTTGAAGCTACTGACTGAATGAAAGGAGCTGGCATCTCACTCTCTTTGAATCTTCTTTATCATGCTAGGATTAACAGGAAAAAGCAAAAAATTTCAGAATTGCACCTTGCAATGTGGAGATATTACTGTTTGTGCATTTACAATATTCATTGATTTTTGCCATTGAAAAACATGTTTTTCATATACCAGAAATGTTTGAAGCTACTGACTGAATGAAAGGAGCTGGCATCTCACTCTCTTTGAATCTTCTTTATCATGCTAGGATTAACAGGAAAAAGCAAAAAATTTCAGAATTGCACCTTGCAATGTGGAGATATTACTGTTTGTGCATTTACAATATTCATTGATTTTTGCCATTGAAAAACATGTTTTTCATATACCAGAAATGTTTGAAGCTACTGACTGAATGAAAGGAGCTGGCATCTCACTCTCTTTGAATCTTCTTTATCATGCTAGGATTAACAGGAAAAAGCAAAAAATTTCAGAATTGCACCTTGCAATGTGGAGATATTACTGTTTGTGCATTTACAATATTCATTGATTTTTGCCATTGAAAAACATGTTTTTCATATACCAGAAATGTTTGAAGCTACTGACTGAATGAAAGGAGCTGGCATCTCACTCTCTTTGAATCTTCTTTATCATACTAAGAGGAGCAGGAGAAAGCAAAAAATTTCAGAATTGCACCTTGCAATGCGGAGAAATTACTGTTTGTGCATTTACAATATTCATTGATTTTTGCCATTGAAAAACGTCCAGAAATGATTGAAGCTACTGACTGAATGAAAGGAGCTGGCATCTCACTCTCTTTGAATCTTCTTTATCATGCTAAGAGGAGCAGGAAAAAGCAAAAAATTTCAGAATTGCACCTTGCAATGCGGAGAAATTACTGTTTGTGCATTTACAATATTCATTGATTTTTGCCATTGAAAAACATGTTTTTCATATACCAGAAATGTTTGAAGCTACTGACTGAATGAAAGGAGCTGGCATCTCACTCTCTTTGAATCTTCTTTATCATGCTAGGATTAACAGGAAAAAGCAAAAAATTTCAGAATTGCACCTTGCAATGTGGAGATATTACTGTTTGTGCATTTACAATATTCATTGATTTTTGCCATTGAAAAACATGTTTTTCATATACCAGAAATGTTTGAAGCTACTGACTGAATGAAAGGAGCTGGCATCTCAATCTCTTTGAATCTTCTTTATCATGCTAGGATTAACAGGAAAAAGCTAAAAATTTCAGAATTGCACCGTGCAATGTTGAGATATTACTGTTTGTGCATTTACAATATTCATTGATTTTTGACATTGAAAAACATGTTTTTCATATACCAGAAATGTTTGAAGCTACTGACTGAATGAAAGGAGCTGGCATCTCACTCTCTTTGAATCTTCTTTATCATGCTAGGATTAGCAGGAAAAAGCAAAAAATTTCAGAATTGCACCTTGCAATGTGGAGATATTACTGTTTGTGCATTTACAATATTCATTGATTTTTGCCATTGAAAAACATGTTTTTCATATACCAGAAATGTTTGAAGCTACTGACTGAATGAAAGGAGCTGGCATCTCACTCTCTTTGAATCTTCTTTATCATGCTAGGATTAACAGGAAAAAGCTAAAAATTTCAGAATTGCACCGTGCAATGTGGAGATATTACTGTTTGTGCATTTACAATATTCATTGATTTTTGCCATTGAAAAACATGTTTTTCATATACCAGAAATGTTTGAAGCTACTGACTGAATGAAAGGAGCTGGCATCTCACTCTCTTTGAATCTTCTTTATCATGCTAGGATTAGCAGGAAAAAGCAAAAAATTTCAGAATTGCACCTTGCAATGTGGAGATATTACTGTTTGTGCATTTACAATATTCATTGATTTTTGCCATTGAAAAACATGTTTTTCATATACCAGAAATGTTTGAAGCTACTGACTGAATGAAAGGAGCTGGCATCTCACTCTCTTTGAATCTTCTTTATCATGCTAGGATTAACAGGAAAAAGCAAAAAATTTCAGAATTGCACCTTGCAATGTGGAGATATTACTGTTTGTGCATTTACAATATTCATTGATTTTTGCCATTGAAAAACATGTTTTTCATATACCAGAAATGTTTGAAGCTACTGACTGAATGAAAGGAGCTGGCATCTCACTCTCTTTGAATCTTCTTTATCATGCTAGGATTAACAGGAAAAAGCTAAAAATTTCAGAATTGCACCGTGCAATGTTGAGATATTACTGTTTGTGCATTTACAATATTCATTGATTTTTGCCATTGAAAAACATGTTTTTCATATACCAGAAATGTTTGAAGCTACTGACTGAATGAAAGGAGCTGGCATCTCACTCTCTTTGAATCTTCTTTATCATGCTAGGATTAGCAGGAAAAAGCAAAAAATTTCAGAATTGCACCTTGCAATGTGGAGATATTACTGTTTGTGCATTTACAATATTCATTGATTTTTGCCATTGAAAAACATGTTTTTCATATACCAGAAATGTTTGAAGCTACTGACTGAATGAAAGGAGCTGGCATCTCACTCTCTTTGAATCTTCTTTATCATGCTAGGATTAACAGGAAAAAGCTAAAAATTTCAGAATTGCACCGTGCAATGTGGAGATATTACTGTTTGTGCATTTACAATATTCATTGATTTTTGCCATTGAAAAACATGTTTTTCATATACCAGAAATGTTTGAAGCTACTGACTGAATGAAAGGAGCTGGCATCTCACTCTCTTTGAATCTTCTTTATCATGCTAGGATTAACAGGAAAAAGCTAAAAATTTCAGAATTGCACCGTGCAATGTGGAGATATTACTGTTTGTGCATTTACAATATTCATTGATTTTTGCCATTGAAAAACATGTTTTTCATATACCAGAAATGTTTGAAGCTACTGACTGAATGAAAGGAGCTGGCATCTCAACCTCTTTGAATCTTCTTTATCATGCTAGGATTAACAGGAAAAAGCTAAAAATTTCAGAATTGCACCGTGCAATGTGGAGATATTACTGTTTGTGCATTTACAATATTCATTGATTTTTGCCATTGAAAAACATGTTTTTCATATACCAGAAATGTTTGAAGCTACTGACTGAATGAAAGGAGCTGGCATCTCACTCTCTTTGAATCTTCTTTATCATACTAAGAGGAGCAGGAGAAAGCAAAAAATTTCAGAATTGCACCTTGCAATGCGGAGAAATTACTGTTTGTGCATTTACAATATTCATTGATTTTTGCCATTGAAAAACGTCCAGAAATGATTGAAGCTACTGACTGAATGAAAGGAGCTGGCATCTCACTCTCTTTGAATTTTCTTTATCATGCTAAGAGGAGCAGGAAAAAGCAAAAAATTTCAGAATTGCACCTTGCAATGCGGAGAAATTACTGTTTGTGCATTTACAATATTCATTGATTTTTGCCATTGAAAAACGTCCAGAAATGATTGAAGCTACTGACTGAATGAAAGGAGCTGGCATCTCACTCTCTTTGAATCTTCTTTATCATGCTAAGAGGAGCAGGAAAAAGCAAAAAATTTCAGAATTGCACCTTGCAATGCGGAGAAATTACTGTTTGTGCATTTACAATATTCATTGATTTTTGCCATTGAAAAACATGTTTTTCATATACCAGAAATGTTTGAAGCTACTGACTGAATGAAAGGAGCTGGCATCTCACTCTCTTTGAATGTTCTTTATCATGCTAGGATTAACAGGAAAAAGCAAAAAATTTCAGAATTGCACCTTGCAATGTGGAGATATTACTGTTTGTGCATTTACAATATTCATTGATTTTTGCCATTGAAAAACATGTTTTTCATATACCAGAAATGTTTGAAGCTACTGACTGAATGAAAGGAGCTGGCATCTCAATCTCTTTGAATCTTCTTTATCATGCTAGGATTAACAGGAAAAAGCTAAAAATTTCAGAATTGCACCGTGCAATGTTGAGATATTACTGTTTGTGCATTTACAACATTCATTGATTTTTGCCATTGAAAAACATGTTTTTCATATACCAGAAATGTTTGAAGCTACTGACTGAATGAAAGGAGCTGGCATCTCACTCTCTTTGAATCTTCTTTATCATGCTAGGATTAGCAGGAAAAAGCAAAAAATTTCAGAATTGCACCTTGCAATGTGGAGATATTACTGTTTGTGCATTTACAATATTCATTGATTTTTGCCATTGAAAAACATGTTTTTCATATACCAGAAATGTTTGAAGCTACTGACTGAATGAAAGGAGCTGGCATCTCACTCTCTTTGAATCTTCTTTATCATGCTAGGATTAACAGGAAAAAGCTAAAAATTTCAGAATTGCACCGTGCAATGTGGAGATATTACTGTTTGTGCATTTACAATATTCATTGATTTTTGCCATTGAAAAACATGTTTTTCATATACCAGAAATGTTTGAAGCTACTGACTGAATGAAAGGAGCTGGCATCTCACTCTCTTTGAATCTTCTTTATCATGCTAGGATTAGCAGGAAAAAGCAAAAAATTTCAGAATTGCACCTTGCAATGTGGAGATATTACTGTTTGTGCATTTACAATATTCATTGATTTTTGCCATTGAAAAACATGTTTTTCATATACCAGAAATGTTTGAAGCTACTGACTGAATGAAAGGAGCTGGCATCTCACTCTCTTTGAATCTTCTTTATCATGCTAGGATTAACAGGAAAAAGCAAAAAATTTCAGAATTGCACCTTGCAATGTGGAGATATTACTGTTTGTGCATTTACAATATTCATTGATTTTTGCCATTGAAAAACATGTTTTTCATATACCAGAAATGTTTGAAGCTACTGACTGAATGAAAGGAGCTGGCATCTCACTCTCTTTGAATCTTCTTTATCATGCTAGGATTAACAGGAAAAAGCTAAAAATTTCAGAATTGCACCGTGCAATGTTGAGATATTACTGTTTGTGCATTTACAATATTCATTGATTTTTGCCATTGAAAAACATGTTTTTCATATACCAGAAATGTTTGAAGCTACTGACTGAATGAAAGGAGCTGGCATCTCACTCTCTTTGAATCTTCTTTATCATGCTAGGATTAGCAGGAAAAAGCAAAAAATTTCAGAATTGCACCTTGCAATGTGGAGATATTACTGTTTGTGCATTTACAATATTCATTGATTTTTGCCATTGAAAAACATGTTTTTCATATACCAGAAATGTTTGAAGCTACTGACTGAATGAAAGGAGCTGGCATCTCACTCTCTTTGAATCTTCTTTATCATGCTAGGATTAACAGGAAAAAGCTAAAAATTTCAGAATTGCACCGTGCAATGTGGAGATATTACTGTTTGTGCATTTACAATATTCATTGATTTTTGCCATTGAAAAACATGTTTTTCATATACCAGAAATGTTTGAAGCTACTGACTGAATGAAAGGAGCTGGCATCTCACTCTCTTTGAATCTTCTTTATCATGCTAGGATTAACAGGAAAAAGCTAAAAATTTCAGAATTGCACCGTGCAATGTGGAGATATTACTGTTTGTGCATTTACAATATTCATTGATTTTTGCCATTGAAAAACATGTTTTTCATATACCAGAAATGTTTGAAGCTACTGACTGAATGAAAGGAGCTGGCATCTCACTCTCTTTGAATCTTCTTTATCATGCTAGGATTAGCAGGAAAAAGCAAAACATTTCAGAATTGCACCTTGCAATGTGGAGATATTACTGTTTGTGCATTTACAATATTCATTGATTTTTGCCATTGAAAAACATGTTTTTCATATACCAGAAATGTTTGAAGCTACTGACTGAATGAAAGGAGCTGGCATCTCACTCTCTTTGAATCTTCTTTATCATGCTAGGATTAGCAGGAAAAAGCAAAAAATTTCAGAATTGCACCTTGCAATGTGGAGATATTACTGTTTGTGCATTTACAATATTCATTGATTTTTGCCATTGAAAAACATGTTTTTCATATACCAGAAATGTTTGAAGCTACTGACTGAATGAAAGGAGCTGGCATCTCACTCTCTTTGAATCTTCTTTATCATGCTAGGATTAACAGGAAAAAGCTAAAAATTTCAGAATTGCACCGTGCAATGTGGAGATATTACTGTTTGTGCATTTACAATATTCATTGATTTTTGCCATTGAAAAACATGTTTTTCATATACCAGAAATGTTTGAAGCTACTGACTGAATGAAAGGAGCTGGCATCTCACTCTCTTTGAATCTTCTTTATCATGCTAGGATTAGCAGGAAAAAGCAAAAAATTTCAGAATTGCACCTTGCAATGTGGAGATATTACTGTTTGTGCATTTACAATATTCATTGATTTTTGCCATTGAAAAACATGTTTTTCATATACCAGAAATGTTTGAAGCTACTGACTGAATGAAAGGAGCTGGCATCTCACTCTCTTTGAATCTTCTTTATCATGCTAGGATTAACAGGAAAAAGCAAAAAATTTCAGAATTGCACCTTGCAATGTGGAGATATTACTGTTTGTGCATTTACAATATTCATTGATTTTTGCCATTGAAAAACATGTTTTTCATATACCAGAAATGTTTGAAGCTACTGACTGAATGAAAGGAGCTGGCATCTCACTCTCTTTGAATCTTCTTTATCATGCTCGGATTAGCAGGAAAAAGCAAAAAATTTCAGAATTGCACCTTGCAATGTGGAGATATTACTGTTTGTGCATTTACAATATTCATTGATTTTTGCCATTGAAAAACATGTTTTTCATATACCAGAAATGTTTGAAGCTACTGACTGAAAGGAGCTGGCATCTCACTCTTTGAATCTTCTTTATCATGCTAGGATTAACAGGAAAAAGCTAAAAATTTCAGAATTGCACCGTGCAATGTGGAGATATTACTGTTTGTGCATTTACAATATTCATTGATTTTTGCCATTGAAAAACATGTTTTTCATATACCAGAAATGTTTGAAGCTACTGACTGAATGAAAGGAGCTGGCATCTCACTCTCTTTGAATCTTCTTTATCATGCTAAGAGGAGCAGGAAAAAGCAAAAAATTTCAGAATTGCACCTTCAATGCGGAGAAATTACTCTTTGTGCATTTACAATATTCATTGATTTTTGCCATTGAAAAACGTCCAGAAATGATTGAAGCTACTGACTGAATGAAAGGAGCTGGCATCTCACTCTCTTTGAATCTTCTTTATCATGCTAAGAGGAGCAGGAAAAAGCAAAAAAATTTCAGAATTGCACCTTGCAATGCGGAGAAATTACTGTTTGTGCATTTACAATATTCATTAATTTTTGCCATTGAAAAACATCATGTTATTCATATACCAGAAATGATTGAAGCTACTGACTGAATGAAAGGAGCTGGCATCTCACTCTCTTTGAATCTTCTTTATCATGCTAAGAGGAGCAGGAAAAAGCAAAAAATTTCAGAATTGCACCTTGCAATGCGGAGAAATTACTGTTTGTGCATTTACAATATTCATTGATTTTTGCCATTGAAAAACATCATGTTATTCATATACCAGAAATGTTTGAAGCTACTGACTGAATGAAAGGAGCTGGCATCTCACTCTCTTTGAATCTTCTTTATCATACTAAGAGGAGCAGGAAAAAGCAAAAAATTTCAGAATTGCACCTTGCAATGCGGAGAAATTACTGTTTGTGCATTTACAATATTCATTGATTTTTGCCATTGAAAAACGTCCAGAAATGATTGAAGCTACTGACTGAATGAAAGGAGCTGGCATCTCACTCTCTTTGAATCTTCTTTATCATGCTAAGAGGAGCAGGAAAAAGCAAAAAATTTCAGAATTGCACCTTGCAATGCGGAGAAATTACTGTTTGTGCATTTACAATATTCATTGATTTTTGCCATTGAAAAACGTCCAGAAATGATTGAAGCTACTGACTGAATGAAAGGAGCTGGCATCTCACTCTCTTTGAATCTTCTTTATCATGCTAAGAGGAGCAGGAAAAAGCAAAAAATTTCAGAATTGCACCTTGCAATGCGGAGAAATTACTGTTTGTGCATTTACAATATTCATTGATTTTTGCCGCCATTGAAAAACATCATGTTATTCATATACCAGAAATGTTTGAAGCTACTGACTGAATGAAAGGAGCTGGCATCTCACTCTCTTTGAATCTTCTTTATCATGCTAGGATTAACAGGAAAAAGCTAAAAATTTCAGAATTGCACCGTGCAATGTGGAGATATTACTGTTTGTGCATTTACAATATTCATTGATTTTTGCCATTGAAAAACATGTTTTTCATATACCAGAAATGTTTGAAGCTACTGACTGAATGAAAGGAGCTGGCATCTCACTCTCTTTGAATCTTCTTTATCATGCTAGGATTAGCAGGAAAAAGCAAAAAATTTCAGAATTGCTCCTTGCAATGTGGAGATATTACTGTTTGTGCATTTACAATATTCATTGATTTTTGCCATTGAAAAACATGTTTTTCATATACCAGAAATGTTTGAAGCTACTGACTGAATGAAAGGAGCTGGCATCTCACTCTCTTTGAATCTTCTTTATCATGCTAGGATTAACAGGAAAAAGCAAAAAATTTCAGAATTGCACCTTGCAATGTGGAGATATTACTGTTTGTGCATTTACAATATTCATTGATTTTTGCCATTGAAAAACATGTTTTTCATATACCAGAAATGTTTGAAGCTACTGACTGAATGAAAGGAGCTGGCATCTCACTCTCTTTGAATCTTCTTTATCATGCTAGGATTAACAGGAAAAAGCAAAAAATTTCAGAATTGCACCTTGCAATGTGGAGATATTACTGTTTGTGCATTTACAATATTCATTGATTTTTGCCATTGAAAAACATGTTTTTCATATACCAGAAATGTTTGAAGCTACTGACTGAATGAAAGGAGCTGGCATCTCAACCTCTTTGAATCTTCTTTATCATGCTAGGATTAACAGGAAAAAGCTAAAAATTTCAGAATTGCACCGTGCAATGTGGAGATATTACTGTTTGTGCATTTACAATATTCATTGATTTTTGCCATTGAAAAACATGTTTTTCATATACCAGAAATGTTTGAAGCTACTGACTGAATGAAAGGAGCTGGCATCTCACTCTCTTTGAATCTTCTTTATCATACTAAGAGGAGCAGGAGAAAGCAAAAAATTTCAGAATTGCACCTTGCAATGCGGAGAAATTACTGTTTGTGCATTTACAATATTCATTGATTTTTGCCATTGAAAAACGTCCAGAAATGATTGAAGCTACTGACTGAATGAAAGGAGCTGGCATCTCACTCTCTTTGAATCTTCTTTATCATGCTAAGAGGAGCAGGAAAAAGCAAAAAATTTCAGAATTGCACATTGCAATGCGGAGAAATTACTGTTTGTGCATTTACAATATTCATTGATTTTTGCCATTGAAAAACGTCCAGAAATGATTGAAGCTACTGACTGAATGAAAGGAGCTGGCATCTCACTCTCTTTGAATCTTCTTTATCATGCTAAGAGGAGCAGGAAAAAGCAAAAAATTTCAGAATTGCACCTTGCAATGCGGAGAAATTACTGTTTGTGCATTTACAATATTCATTGATTTTTGCCATTGAAAAACATGTTTTTCATATACCAGAAATGTTTGAAGCTACTGACTGAATGAAAGGAGCTGGCATCTCACTCTCTTTGAATCTTCTTTATCATGCTAGGATTAACAGGAAAAAGCAAAAAATTTCAGAATTGCACCTTGCAATGTGGAGATATTACTGTTTGTGCATTTACAATATTCATTGATTTTTGCCATTGAAAAACATGTTTTTCATATACCAGAAATGTTTGAAGCTACTGACTGAATGAAAGGAGCTGGCATCTCAATCTCTTTGAATCTTCTTTATCATGCTAGGATTAACAGGAAAAAGCTAAAAATTTCAGAATTGCACCGTGCAATGTTGAGATATTACTGTTTGTGCATTTACAATATTCATTGATTTTTGCCATTGAAAAACATGTTTTTCATATACCAGAAATGTTTGAAGCTACTGACTGAATGAAAGGAGCTGGCATCTCACTCTCTTTGAATCTTCTTTATCATGCTAGGATTAGCAGGAAAAAGCAAAAAATTTCAGAATTGCACCTTGCAATGTGGAGATATTACTGTTTGTGCATTTACAATATTCATTGATTTTTGCCATTGAAAAACATGTTTTTCATATACCAGAAATGTTTGAAGCTACTGACTGAATGAAAGGAGCTGGCATCTCACTCTCTTTGAATCTTCTTTATCATGCTAGGATTAACAGGAAAAAGCTAAAAATTTCAGAATTGCACCGTGCAATGTGGAGATATTACTGTTTGTGCATTTACAATATTCATTGATTTTTGCCATTGAAAAACATGTTTTTCATATACCAGAAATGTTTGAAGCTACTGACTGAATGAAAGGAGCTGGCATCTCACTCTCTTTGAATCTTCTTTATCATGCTAGGATTAGCAGGAAAAAGCAAAAAATTTCAGAATTGCACCTTGCAATGTGGAGATATTACTGTTTGTGCATTTACAATATTCATTGATTTTTGCCATTGAAAAACATGTTTTTCATATACCAGAAATGTTTGAAGCTACTGACTGAATGAAAGGAGCTGGCATCTCACTCTCTTTGAATCTTCTTTATCATGCTAGGATTAACAGGAAAAAGCAAAAAATTTCAGAATTGCACCTTGCAATGTGGAGATATTACTGTTTGTGCATTTACAATATTCATTGATTTTTGCCATTGAAAAACATGTTTTTCATATACCAGAAATGTTTGAAGCTACTGACTGAATGAAAGGAGCTGGCATCTCACTCTCTTTGAATCTTCTTTATCATGCTAGGATTAACAGGAAAAAGCTAAAAATTTCAGAATTGCACCGTGCAATGTTGAGATATTACTGTTTGTGCATTTACAATATTCATTGATTTTTGCCATTGAAAAACATGTTTTTCATATACCAGAAATGTTTGAAGCTACTGACTGAATGAAAGGAGCTGGCATCTCACTCTCTTTGAATCTTCTTTATCATGCTAGGATTAGCAGGAAAAAGCAAAAAATTTCAGAATTGCACCTTGCAATGTGGAGATATTACTGTTTGTGCATTTACAATATTCATTGATTTTTGCCATTGAAAAACATGTTTTTCATATACCAGAAATGTTTGAAGCTACTGACTGAATGAAAGGAGCTGGCATCTCACTCTCTTTGAATCTTCTTTATCATGCTAGGATTAACAGGAAAAAGCTAAAAATTTCAGAATTGCACCGTGCAATGTGGAGATATTACTGTTTGTGCATTTACAATATTCATTGATTTTTGCCATTGAAAAACATGTTTTTCATATACCAGAAATGTTTGAAGCTACTGACTGAATGAAAGGAGCTGGCATCTCACTCTCTTTGAATCTTCTTTATCATGCTAGGATTAACAGGAAAAAGCTAAAAATTTCAGAATTGCACCGTGCAATGTGGAGATATTACTGTTTGTGCATTTACAATATTCATTGATTTTTGCCATTGAAAAACATGTTTTTCATATACCAGAAATGTTTGAAGCTACTGACTGAATGAAAGGAGCTGGCATCTCACTCTCTTTGAATCTTCTTTATCATGCTAGGATTAGCAGGAAAAAGCAAAACATTTCAGAATTGCACCTTGCAATGTGGAGATATTACTGTTTGTGCATTTACAATATTCATTGATTTTTGCCATTGAAAAACATGTTTTTCATATACCAGAAATGTTTGAAGCTACTGACTGAATGAAAGGAGCTGGCATCTCACTCTCTTTGAATCTTCTTTATCATGCTAGGATTAGCAGGAAAAAGCAAAAAATTTCAGAATTGCACCTTGCAATGTGGAGATATTACTGTTTGTGCATTTACAATATTCATTGATTTTTGCCATTGAAAAACATGTTTTTCATATACCAGAAATGTTTGAAGCTACTGACTGAATGAAAGGAGCTGGCATCTCACTCTCTTTGAATCTTCTTTATCATGCTAGGATTAACAGGAAAAAGCTAAAAATTTCAGAATTGCACCGTGCAATGTGGAGATATTACTGTTTGTGCATTTACAATATTCATTGATTTTTGCCATTGAAAAACATGTTTTTCATATACCAGAAATGTTTGAAGCTACTGACTGAATGAAAGGAGCTGGCATCTCACTCTCTTTGAATCTTCTTTATCATGCTAGGATTAGCAGGAAAAAGCAAAAAATTTCAGAATTGCACCTTGCAATGTGGAGATATTACTGTTTGTGCATTTACAATATTCATTGATTTTTGCCATTGAAAAACATGTTTTTCATATACCAGAAATGTTTGAAGCTACTGACTGAATGAAAGGAGCTGGCATCTCACTCTCTTTGAATCTTCTTTATCATGCTAGGATTAACAGGAAAAAGCAAAAAATTTCAGAATTGCACCTTGCAATGTGGAGATATTACTGTTTGTGCATTTACAATATTCATTGATTTTTGCCATTGAAAAACATGTTTTTCATATACCAGAAATGTTTGAAGCTACTGACTGAATGAAAGGAGCTGGCATCTCACTCTCTTTGAATCTTCTTTATCATGCTAGGATTAGCAGGAAAAAGCAAAAAATTTCAGAATTGCACCTTGCAATGTGGAGATATTACTGTTTGTGCATTTACAATATTCATTGATTTTTGCCATTGAAAAACATGTTTTTCATATACCAGAAATGTTTGAAGCTACTGACTGAAAGGAGCTGGCATCTCACTCTCTTTGAATCTTCTTTATCATGCTAGGATTAACAGGAAAAAGCTAAAAATTTCAGAATTGCACCGTGCAATGTGGAGATATTACTGTTTGTGCATTTACAATATTCATTGATTTTTGCCATTGAAAAACATGTTTTTCATATACCAGAAATGTTTGAAGCTACTGACTGAATGAAAGGAGCTGGCATCTCACTCTCTTTGAATCTTCTTTATCATGCTAAGAGGAGCAGGAAAAAGAAAAAAATTTCAGAATTGCACCTTCAATGCGGAGAAATTACTCTTTGTGCATTTACAATATTCATTGATTTTTGCCATTGAAAAACGTCCAGAAATGATTGAAGCTACTGACTGAATGAAAGGAGCTGGCATCTCACTCTCTTTGAATCTTCTTTATCATGCTAAGAGGAGCAGGAAAAAGCAAAAAAATTTCAGAATTGCACCTTGCAATGCGGAGAAATTACTGTTTGTGCATTTACAATATTCATTAATTTTTGCCATTGAAAAACATCATGTTATTCATATACCAGAAATGATTGAAGCTACTGACTGAATGAAAGGAGCTGGCATCTCACTCTCTTTGAATCTTCTTTATCATGCTAAGAGGAGCAGGAAAAAGCAAAAAATTTCAGAATTGCACCTTGCAATGCGGAGAAATTACTGTTTGTGCATTTACAATATTCATTGATTTTTGCCATTGAAAAACATCATGTTATTCATATACCAGAAATGTTTGAAGCTACTGACTGAATGAAAGGAGCTGGCATCTCACTCTCTTTGAATCTTCTTTATCATACTAAGAGGAGCAGGAAAAAGCAAAAAATTTCAGAATTGCACCTTGCAATGCGGAGAAATTACTGTTTGTGCATTTACAATATTCATTGATTTTTGCCATTGAAAAACGTCCAGAAATGATTGAAGCTACTGACTGAATGAAAGGAGCTGGCATCTCACTCTCTTTGAATCTTCTTTATCATGCTAAGAGGAGCAGGAAAAAGCAAAAAATTTCAGAATTGCACCTTGCAATGCGGAGAAATTACTGTTTGTGCATTTACAATATTCATTGATTTTTGCCATTGAAAAACGTCCAGAAATGATTGAAGCTACTGACTGAATGAAAGGAGCTGGCATCTCACTCTCTTTGAATCTTCTTTATCATGCTAAGAGGAGCAGGAAAAAGCAAAAAATTTCAGAATTGCACCTTGCAATGCGGAGAAATTACTGTTTGTGCATTTACAATATTCATTGATTTTTGCCGCCATTGAAAAACATCATGTTATTCATATACCAGAAATGTTTGAAGCTACTGACTGAATGAAAGGAGCTGGCATCTCACTCTCTTTGAATCTTCTTTATCATGCTAGGATTAACAGGAAAAAGCTAAAAATTTCAGAATTGCACCGTGCAATGTGGAGATATTACTGTTTGTGCATTTACAATATTCATTGATTTTTGCCATTGAAAAACATGTTTTTCATATACCAGAAATGTTTGAAGCTACTGACTGAATGAAAGGAGCTGGCATCTCACTCTCTTTGAATCTTCTTTATCATGCTAGGATTAGCAGGAAAAAGCAAAAAATTTCAGAATTGCTCCTTGCAATGTGGAGATATTACTGTTTGTGCATTTACAATATTCATTGATTTTTGCCATTGAAAAACATGTTTTTCATATACCAGAAATGTTTGAAGCTACTGACTGAATGAAAGGAGCTGGCATCTCACTCTCTTTGAATCTTCTTTATCATGCTAGGATTAACAGGAAAAAGCAAAAAATTTCAGAATTGCACCTTGCAATGTGGAGATATTACTGTTTGTGCATTTACAATATTCATTGATTTTTGCCATTGAAAAACATGTTTTTCATATACCAGAAATGTTTGAAGCTACTGACTGAATGAAAGGAGCTGGCATCTCACTCTCTTTGAATCTTCTTTATCATGCTAGGATTAACAGGAAAAAGCAAAAAATTTCAGAATTGCACCTTGCAATGTGGAGATATTACTGTTTGTGCATTTACAATATTCATTGATTTTTGCCATTGAAAAACATGTTTTTCATATACCAGAAATGTTTGAAGCTACTGACTGAATGAAAGGAGCTGGCATCTCAACCTCTTTGAATCTTCTTTATCATGCTAGGATTAACAGGAAAAAGCTAAAAATTTCAGAATTGCACCGTGCAATGTGGAGATATTACTGTTTGTGCATTTACAATATTCATTGATTTTTGCCATTGAAAAACATGTTTTTCATATACCAGAAATGTTTGAAGCTACTGACTGAATGAAAGGAGCTGGCATCTCACTCTCTTTGAATCTTCTTTATCATACTAAGAGGAGCAGGAGAAAGCAAAAAATTTCAGAATTGCACCTTGCAATGCGGAGAAATTACTGTTTGTGCATTTACAATATTCATTGATTTTTGCCATTGAAAAACGTCCAGAAATGATTGAAGCTACTGACTGAATGAAAGGAGCTGGCATCTCACTCTCTTTGAATCTTCTTTATCATGCTAAGAGGAGCAGGAAAAAGCAAAAAATTTCAGAATTGCACCTTGCAATGCGGAGAAATTACTGTTTGTGCATTTACAATATTCATTGATTTTTGCCATTGAAAAACGTCCAGAAATGATTGAAGCTACTGACTGAATGAAAGGAGCTGGCATCTCACTCTCTTTGAATCTTCTTTATCATGCTAAGAGGAGCAGGAAAAAGCAAAAAATTTCAGAATTGCACCTTGCAATGCGGAGAAATTACTGTTTGTGCATTTACAATATTCATTGATTTTTGCCATTGAAAAACATGTTTTTCATATACCAGAAATGTTTGAAGCTACTGACTGAATGAAAGGAGCTGGCATCTCACTCTCTTTGAATCTTCTTTATCATGCTAGGATTAACAGGAAAAAGCAAAAAATTTCAGAATTGCACCTTGCAATGTGGAGATATTACTGTTTGTGCATTTACAATATTCATTGATTTTTGCCATTGAAAAACATGTTTTTCATATACCAGAAATGTTTGAAGCTACTGACTGAATGAAAGGAGCTGGCATCTCAATCTCTTTGAATCTTCTTTATCATGCTAGGATTAACAGGAAAAAGCTAAAAATTTCAGAATTGCACCGTGCAATGTTGAGATATTACTGTTTGTGCATTTACAATATTCATTGATTTTTGCCATTGAAAAACATGTTTTTCATATACCAGAAATGTTTGAAGCTACTGACTGAATGAAAGGAGCTGGCATCTCACTCTCTTTGAATCTTCTTTATCATGCTAGGATTAGCAGGAAAAAGCAAAAAATTTCAGAATTGCACCTTGCAATGTGGAGATATTACTGTTTGTGCATTTACAATATTCATTGATTTTTGCCATTGAAAAACATGTTTTTCATATACCAGAAATGTTTGAAGCTACTGACTGAATGAAAGGAGCTGGCATCTCACTCTCTTTGAATCTTCTTTATCATGCTAGGATTAACAGGAAAAAGCTAAAAATTTCAGAATTGCACCGTGCAATGTGGAGATATTACTGTTTGTGCATTTACAATATTCATTGATTTTTGCCATTGAAAAACATGTTTTTCATATACCAGAAATGTTTGAAGCTACTGACTGAATGAAAGGAGCTGGCATCTCACTCTCTTTGAATCTTCTTTATCATGCTAGGATTAGCAGGAAAAAGCAAAAAATTTCAGAATTGCTCCTTGCAATGTGGAGATATTACTGTTTGTGCATTTACAATATTCATTGATTTTTGCCATTGAAAAACATGTTTTTCATATACCAGAAATGTTTGAAGCTACTGACTGAATGAAAGGAGCTGGCATCTCACTCTCTTTGAATCTTCTTTATCATGCTAGGATTAACAGGAAAAAGCAAAAAATTTCAGAATTGCACCTTGCAATGTGGAGATATTACTGTTTGTGCATTTACAATATTCATTGATTTTTGCCATTGAAAAACATGTTTTTCATATACCAGAAATGTTTGAAGCTACTGACTGAATGAAAGGAGCTGGCATCTCACTCTCTTTGAATCTTCTTTATCATGCTAGGATTAACAGGAAAAAGCAAAAAATTTCAGAATTGCACCTTGCAATGTGGAGATATTACTGTTTGTGCATTTACAATATTCATTGATTTTTGCCATTGAAAAACATGTTTTTCATATACCAGAAATGTTTGAAGCTACTGACTGAATGAAAGGAGCTGGCATCTCAACCTCTTTGAATCTTCTTTATCATGCTAGGATTAACAGGAAAAAGCTAAAAATTTCAGAATTGCACCGTGCAATGTGGAGATATTACTGTTTGTGCATTTACAATATTCATTGATTTTTGCCATTGAAAAACATGTTTTTCATATACCAGAAATGTTTGAAGCTACTGACTGAATGAAAGGAGCTGGCATCTCACTCTCTTTGAATCTTCTTTATCATACTAAGAGGAGCAGGAGAAAGCAAAAAATTTCAGAATTGCACCTTGCAATGCGGAGAAATTACTGTTTGTGCATTTACAATATTCATTGATTTTTGCCATTGAAAAACGTCCAGAAATGATTGAAGCTACTGACTGAATGAAAGGAGCTGGCATCTCACTCTCTTTGAATCTTCTTTATCATGCTAAGAGGAGCAGGAAAAAGCAAAAAATTTCAGAATTGCACCTTGCAATGCGGAGAAATTACTGTTTGTGCATTTACAATATTCATTGATTTTTGCCATTGAAAAACGTCCAGAAATGATTGAAGCTACTGACTGAATGAAAGGAGCTGGCATCTCACTCTCTTTGAATCTTCTTTATCATGCTAAGAGGAGCAGGAAAAAGCAAAAAATTTCAGAATTGCACCTTGCAATGCGGAGAAATTACTGTTTGTGCATTTACAATATTCATTGATTTTTGCCATTGAAAAACATGTTTTTCATATACCAGAAATGTTTGAAGCTACTGACTGAATGAAAGGAGCTGGCATCTCACTCTCTTTGAATCTTCTTTATCATGCTAGGATTAACAGGAAAAAGCAAAAAATTTCAGAATTGCACCTTGCAATGTGGAGATATTACTGTTTGTGCATTTACAATATTCATTGATTTTTGCCATTGAAAAACATGTTTTTCATATACCAGAAATGTTTGAAGCTACTGACTGAATGAAAGGAGCTGGCATCTCAATCTCTTTGAATCTTCTTTATCATGCTAGGATTAACAGGAAAAAGCTAAAAATTTCAGAATTGCACCGTGCAATGTTGAGATATTACTGTTTGTGCATTTACAATATTCATTGATTTTTGCCATTGAAAAACATGTTTTTCATATACCAGAAATGTTTGAAGCTACTGACTGAATGAAAGGAGCTGGCATCTCACTCTCTTTGAATCTTCTTTATCATGCTAGGATTAGCAGGAAAAAGCAAAAAATTTCAGAATTGCACCTTGCAATGTGGAGATATTACTGTTTGTGCATTTACAATATTCATTGATTTTTGCCATTGAAAAACATGTTTTTCATATACCAGAAATGTTTGAAGCTACTGACTGAATGAAAGGAGCTGGCATCTCACTCTCTTTGAATCTTCTTTATCATGCTAGGATTAACAGGAAAAAGCTAAAAATTTCAGAATTGCACCGTGCAATGTGGAGATATTACTGTTTGTGCATTTACAATATTCATTGATTTTTGCCATTGAAAAACATGTTTTTCATATACCAGAAATGTTTGAAGCTACTGACTGAATGAAAGGAGCTGGCATCTCACTCTCTTTGAATCTTCTTTATCATGCTAGGATTAGCAGGAAAAAGCAAAAAATTTCAGAATTGCACCTTGCAATGTGGAGATATTACTGTTTGTGCATTTACAATATTCATTGATTTTTGCCATTGAAAAACATGTTTTTCATATACCAGAAATGTTTGAAGCTACTGACTGAATGAAAGGAGCTGGCATCTCACTCTCTTTGAATCTTCTTTATCATGCTAGGATTAACAGGAAAAAGCAAAAAATTTCAGAATTGCACCTTGCAATGTGGAGATATTACTGTTTGTGCATTTACAATATTCATTGATTTTTGCCATTGAAAAACATGTTTTTCATATACCAGAAATGTTTGAAGCTACTGACTGAATGAAAGGAGCTGGCATCTCACTCTCTTTGAATCTTCTTTATCATGCTAGGATTAACAGGAAAAAGCTAAAAATTTCAGAATTGCACCGTGCAATGTTGAGATATTACTGTTTGTGCATTTACAATATTCATTGATTTTTGCCATTGAAAAACATGTTTTTCATATACCAGAAATGTTTGAAGCTACTGACTGAATGAAAGGAGCTGGCATCTCACTCTCTTTGAATCTTCTTTATCATGCTAGGATTAGCAGGAAAAAGCAAAAAATTTCAGAATTGCACCTTGCAATGTGGAGATATTACTGTTTGTGCATTTACAATATTCATTGATTTTTGCCATTGAAAAACATGTTTTTCATATACCAGAAATGTTTGAAGCTACTGACTGAATGAAAGGAGCTGGCATCTCACTCTCTTTGAATCTTCTTTATCATGCTAGGATTAGCAGGAAAAAGCAAAACATTTCAGAATTGCACCTTGCAATGTGGAGATATTACTGTTTGTGCATTTACAATATTCATTGATTTTTGCCATTGAAAAACATGTTTTTCATATACCAGAAATGTTTGAAGCTACTGACTGAATGAAAGGAGCTGGCATCTCACTCTCTTTGAATCTTCTTTATCATGCTAGGATTAACAGGAAAAAGCAAAAAATTTCAGAATTGCACCTTGCAATGTGGAGATATTACTGTTTGTGCATTTACAATATTCATTGATTTTTGCCATTGAAAAACATGTTTTTCATATACCAGAAATGTTTGAAGCTACTGACTGAATGAAAGGAGCTGGCATCTCACTCTCTTTGAATCTTCTTTATCATGCTAGGATTAGCAGGAAAAAGCAAAAAATTTCAGAATTGCACCTTGCAATGTGGAGATATTACTGTTTGTGCATTTACAATATTCATTGATTTTTGCCATTGAAAAACATGTTTTTCATATACCAGAAATGTTTGAAGCTACTGACTGAATGAAAGGAGCTGGCATCTCACTCTCTTTGAATCTTCTTTATCATGCTAGGATTAACAGGAAAAAGCTAAAAATTTCAGAATTGCACCGTGCAATGTGGAGATATTACTGTTTGTGCATTTACAATATTCATTGATTTTTGCCATTGAAAAACATGTTTTTCATATACCAGAAATGTTTGAAGCTACTGACTGAATGAAAGGAGCTGGCATCTCACTCTCTTTGAATCTTCTTTATCATGCTAGGATTAGCAGGAAAAAGCAAAAAATTTCAGAATTGCACCTTGCAATGTGGAGATATTACTGTTTGTGCATTTACAATATTCATTGATTTTTGCCATTGAAAAACATGTTTTTCATATACCAGAAATGTTTGAAGCTACTGACTGAATGAAAGGAGCTGGCATCTCACTCTCTTTGAATCTTCTTTATCATGCTAGGATTAACAGGAAAAAGCAAAAAATTTCAGAATTGCACCTTGCAATGTGGAGATATTACTGTTTGTGCATTTACAATATTCATTGATTTTTGCCATTGAAAAACATGTTTTTCATATACCAGAAATGTTTGAAGCTACTGACTGAATGAAAGGAGCTGGCATCTCACTCTCTTTGAATCTTCTTTATCATGCTAGGATTAACAGGAAAAAGCTAAAAATTTCAGAATTGCACCGTGCAATGTGGAGATATTACTGTTTGTGCATTTACAATATTCATTGATTTTTGCCATTGAAAAACATGTTTTTCATATACCAGAAATGTTTGAAGCTACTGACTGAATGAAAGGAGCTGGCATCTCACTCTCTTTGAATCTTCTTTATCATGCTAGGATTAGCAGGAAAAAGCAAAAAATTTCAGAATTGCACCTTGCAATGTGGAGATATTACTGTTTGTGCATTTACAATATTCATTGATTTTTGCCATTGAAAAACGTTTTTCATATACCAGAAATGTTTGAAGCTACTGACTGAATGAAAGGAGCTGGCATCTCACTCTCTTTGAATCTTCTTTATCATGCTAGGATTAACAGGAAAAAGCTAAAAATTTCAGAATTGCACCTTGCAATGTGGAGATATTACTGTTTGTGCATTTACAATATTCATTGATTTTTGCCATTGAAAAACATGTTTTTCATATACCAGAAATGTTTGAAGCTACTGACTGAATGAAAGGAGCTGGCATCTCACTCTCTTTGAATCTTCTTTATCATGCTAGGATTAGCAGGAAAAAGCAAAAAATTTCAGAATTGCACCTTGCAATGTGGAGATATTACTGTTTGTGCATTTACAATATTCATTGATTTTTGCCATTGAAAAACATGTTTTTCATATACCAGAAATGTTTGAAGCTACTGACTGAATGAAAGGAGCTGGCATCTCACTCTCTTTGAATCTTCTTTATCATGCTAGGATTAACAGGAAAAAGCAAAGAATTTCAGAATTGCACCATGCAATGTGGAGATATTACTGTTTGTGCATTTACAATATTCATTGATTTTTGCCATTGAAAAACATGTTTTTCATATACCAGAAATGTTTGAAGCTACTGACTGAATGAAAGGAGCTGGCATCTCACTCTCTTTGAATCTTCTTTATCATGCTAGGATTAACAGGAAAAAGCTAAAAATTTCAGAATTGCACCGTGCAATGTGGAGATATTACTGTTTGTGCATTTACAATATTCATTGATTTTTGCCATTGAAAAACATGTTTTTCATATACCAGAAATGTTTGAAGCTACTGACTGAATGAAAGGAGCTGGCATCTCACTCTCTTTGAATCTTCTTTATCATGCTAGGATTAGCAGGAAAAAGCAAAAAATTTCAGAATTGCACCTTGCAATGTGGAGATATTACTGTTTGTGCATTTACAATATTCATTGATTTTTGCCATTGAAAAACATGTTTTTCATATACCAGAAATGTTTGAAGCTACTGACTGAATGAAAGGAGCTGGCATCTCACTCTCTTTGAATCTTCTTTATCATGCTAGGATTAACAGGAAAAAGCTAAAAATTTCAGAATTGCACCGTGCAATGTGGAGATATTACTGTTTGTGCATTTACAATATTCATTGATTTTTGCCATTGAAAAACATGTTTTTCATATACCAGAAATGTTTGAAGCTACTGACTGAATGAAAGGAGCTGGCATCTCACTCTCTTTGAATCTTCTTTATCATGCTAGGATTAGCAGGAAAAAGCAAAAAATTTCAGAATTGCACCTTGCAATGTGGAGATATTACTGTTTGTGCATTTACAATATTCATTGATTTTTGCCATTGAAAAACATGTTTTTCATATACCAGAAATGTTTGAAGCTACTGACTGAATGAAAGGAGCTGGCATCTCACTCTCTTTGAATCTTCTTTATCATGCTAGGATTAACAGGAAAAAGCAAAAAATTTCAGAATTGCACCTTGCAATGTGGAGATATTACTGTTTGTGCATTTACAATATTCATTGATTTTTGCCATTGAAAAACATGTTTTTCATATACCAGAAATGTTTGAAGCTACTGACTGAATGAAAGGAGCTGGCATCTCACTCTCTTTGAATCTTCTTTATCATGCTAGGATTAGCAGGAAAAAGCAAAAAATTTCAGAATTGCACCTTGCAATGTGGAGATATTACTGTTTGTGCATTTACAATATTCATTGATTTTTGCCATTGAAAAACATGTTTTTCATATACCAGAAATGTTTGAAGCTACTGACTGAAAGGAGCTGGCATCTCACTCTCTTTGAATCTTCTTTATCATGCTAGGATTAACAGGAAAAAGCTAAAAATTTCAGAATTGCACCGTGCAATGTGGAGATATTACTGTTTGTGCATTTACAATATTCATTGATTTTTGCCATTGAAAAACATGTTTTTCATATACCAGAAATGTTTGAAGCTACTGACTGAATGAAAGGAGCTGGCATCTCACTCTCTTTGAATCTTCTTTATCATGCTAAGAGGAGCAGGAAAAAGCAAAAAATTTCAGAATTGCACCTTCAATGCGGAGAAATTACTCTTTGTGCATTTACAATATTCATTGATTTTTGCCATTGAAAAACGTCCAGAAATGATTGAAGCTACTGACTGAATGAAAGGAGCTGGCATCTCACTCTCTTTGAATCTTCTTTATCATGCTAAGAGGAGCAGGAAAAAGCAAAAAAATTTCAGAATTGCACCTTGCAATGCGGAGAAATTACTGTTTGTGCATTTACAATATTCATTAATTTTTGCCATTGAAAAACATCATGTTATTCATATACCAGAAATGATTGAAGCTACTGACTGAATGAAAGGAGCTGGCATCTCACTCTCTTTGAATCTTCTTTATCATGCTAAGAGGAGCAGGAAAAAGCAAAAAATTTCAGAATTGCACCTTGCAATGCGGAGAAATTACTGTTTGTGCATTTACAATATTCATTGATTTTTGCCATTGAAAAACATCATGTTATTCATATACCAGAAATGTTTGAAGCTACTGACTGAATGAAAGGAGCTGGCATCTCACTCTCTTTGAATCTTCTTTATCATACTAAGAGGAGCAGGAAAAAGCAAAAAATTTCAGAATTGCACCTTGCAATGCGGAGAAATTACTGTTTGTGCATTTACAATATTCATTGATTTTTGCCATTGAAAAACATGTTTTTCATATACCAGAAATGTTTGAAGCTACTGACTGAATGAAAGGAGCTGGCATCTCACTCTCTTTGAATCTTCTTTATCATGCTAGGATTAACAGGAAAAAGCAAAAAATTTCAGAATTGCACCTTGCAATGTGGAGATATTACTGTTTGTGCATTTACAATATTCATTGATTTTTGCCATTGAAAAACATGTTTTTCATATACCAGAAATGTTTGAAGCTACTGACTGAATGAAAGGAGCTGGCATCTCACTCTCTTTGAATCTTCTTTATCATGCTAGGATTAACAGGAAAAAGCTAAAAATTTCAGAATTGCACCGTGCAATGTGGAGATATTACTGTTTGTGCATTTACAATATTCATTGATTTTTGCCATTGAAAAACATGTTTTTCATATACCAGAAATGTTTGAAGCTACTGACTGAATGAAAGGAGCTGGCATCTCACTCTCTTTGAATCTTCTTTATCATGCTAGGATTAGCAGGAAAAAGCAAAAAATTTCAGAATTGCACCTTGCAATGTGGAGATATTACTGTTTGTGCATTTACAATATTCATTGATTTTTGCCATTGAAAAACGTTTTTCATATACCAGAAATGTTTGAAGCTACTGACTGAATGAAAGGAGCTGGCATCTCACTCTCTTTGAATCTTCTTTATCATGCTAGGATTAACAGGAAAAAGCTAAAAATTTCAGAATTGCACCTTGCAATGTGGAGATATTACTGTTTGTGCATTTACAATATTCATTGATTTTTGCCATTGAAAAACATGTTTTTCATATACCAGAAATGTTTGAAGCTACTGACTGAATGAAAGGAGCTGGCATCTCACTCTCTTTGAATCTTCTTTATCATGCTAGGATTAGCAGGAAAAAGCAAAAAATTTCAGAATTGCACCTTGCAATGTGGAGATATTACTGTTTGTGCATTTACAATATTCATTGATTTTTGCCATTGAAAAACATGTTTTTCATATACCAGAAATGTTTGAAGCTACTGACTGAATGAAAGGAGCTGGCATCTCACTCTCTTTGAATCTTCTTTATCATGCTAGGATTAGCAGGAAAAAGCAAAAAATTTCAGAATTGCACCTTGCAATGTGGAGATATTACTGTTTGTGCATTTACAATATTCATTGATTTTTGCCATTGAAAAACATGTTTTTCATATACCAGAAATGTTTGAAGCTACTGACTGAATGAAAGGAGCTGGCATCTCACTCTCTTTGAATCTTCTTTATCATGCTAGGATTAACAGGAAAAAGCAAAAAATTTCAGAATTGCACCTTGCAATGTGGAGATATTACTGTTTGTGCATTTACAATATTCATTGATTTTTGCCATTGAAAAACATGTTTTTCATATACCAGAAATGTTTGAAGCTACTGACTGAATGAAAGGAGCTGGCATCTCACTCTCTTTGAATCTTCTTTATCATGCTAGGATTAGCAGGAAAAAGCAAAAAATTTCAGAATTGCACCTTGCAATGTGGAGATATTACTGTTTGTGCATTTACAATATTCATTGATTTTTGCCATTGAAAAACATGTTTTTCATATACCAGAAATGTTTGAAGCTACTGACTGAAAGGAGCTGGCATCTCACTCTCTTTGAATCTTCTTTATCATGCTAGGATTAACAGGAAAAAGCTAAAAATTTCAGAATTGCACCGTGCAATGTGGAGATATTACTGTTTGTGCATTTACAATATTCATTGATTTTTGCCATTGAAAAACATGTTTTTCATATACCAGAAATGTTTGAAGCTACTGACTGAATGAAAGGAGCTGGCATCTCACTCTCTTTGAATCTTCTTTATCATGCTAAGAGGAGCAGGAAAAAGCAAAAAATTTCAGAATTGCACCTTCAATGCGGAGAAATTACTCTTTGTGCATTTACAATATTCATTGATTTTTGCCATTGAAAAACGTCCAGAAATGATTGAAGCTACTGACTGAATGAAAGGAGCTGGCATCTCACTCTCTTTGAATCTTCTTTATCATGCTAAGAGGAGCAGGAAAAAGCAAAAAAATTTCAGAATTGCACCTTGCAATGCGGAGAAATTACTGTTTGTGCATTTACAATATTCATTAATTTTTGCCATTGAAAAACATCATGTTATTCATATACCAGAAATGATTGAAGCTACTGACTGAATGAAAGGAGCTGGCATCTCACTCTCTTTGAATCTTCTTTATCATGCTAAGAGGAGCAGGAAAAAGCAAAAAATTTCAGAATTGCACCTTGCAATGCGGAGAAATTACTGTTTGTGCATTTACAATATTCATTGATTTTTGCCATTGAAAAACATCATGTTATTCATATACCAGAAATGTTTGAAGCTACTGACTGAATGAAAGGAGCTGGCATCTCACTCTCTTTGAATCTTCTTTATCATACTAAGAGGAGCAGGAAAAAGCAAAAAATTTCAGAATTGCACCTTGCAATGCGGAGAAATTACTGTTTGTGCATTTACAATATTCATTGATTTTTGCCATTGAAAAACATGTTTTTCATATACCAGAAATGTTTGAAGCTACTGACTGAATGAAAGGAGCTGGCATCTCACTCTCTTTGAATCTTCTTTATCATGCTAGGATTAACAGGAAAAAGCAAAAAATTTCAGAATTGCACCTTGCAATGTGGAGATATTACTGTTTGTGCATTTACAATATTCATTGATTTTTGCCATTGAAAAACATGTTTTTCATATACCAGAAATGTTTGAAGCTACTGACTGAATGAAAGGAGCTGGCATCTCACTCTCTTTGAATCTTCTTTATCATGCTAGGATTAACAGGAAAAAGCTAAAAATTTCAGAATTGCACCGTGCAATGTGGAGATATTACTGTTTGTGCATTTACAATATTCATTGATTTTTGCCATTGAAAAACATGTTTTTCATATACCAGAAATGTTTGAAGCTACTGACTGAATGAAAGGAGCTGGCATCTCACTCTCTTTGAATCTTCTTTATCATGCTAGGATTAGCAGGAAAAAGCAAAAAATTTCAGAATTGCACCTTGCAATGTGGAGATATTACTGTTTGTGCATTTACAATATTCATTGATTTTTGCCATTGAAAAACGTTTTTCATATACCAGAAATGTTTGAAGCTACTGACTGAATGAAAGGAGCTGGCATCTCACTCTCTTTGAATCTTCTTTATCATGCTAGGATTAACAGGAAAAAGCTAAAAATTTCAGAATTGCACCTTGCAATGTGGAGATATTACTGTTTGTGCATTTACAATATTCATTGATTTTTGCCATTGAAAAACATGTTTTTCATATACCAGAAATGTTTGAAGCTACTGACTGAATGAAAGGAGCTGGCATCTCACTCTCTTTGAATCTTCTTTATCATGCTAGGATTAGCAGGAAAAAGCAAAAAATTTCAGAATTGCACCTTGCAATGTGGAGATATTACTGTTTGTGCATTTACAATATTCATTGATTTTTGCCATTGAAAAACATGTTTTTCATATACCAGAAATGTTTGAAGCTACTGACTGAATGAAAGGAGCTGGCATCTCACTCTCTTTGAATCTTCTTTATCATGCTAGGATTAACAGGAAAAAGCAAAGAATTTCAGAATTGCACCTTGCAATGTGGAGATATTACTGTTTGTGCATTTACAATATTCATTGATTTTTGCCATTGAAAAACATGTTTTTCATATACCAGAAATGTTTGAAGCTACTGACTGAATGAAAGGAGCTGGCATCTCACTCTCTTTGAATCTTCTTTATCATGCTAGGATTAACAGGAAAAAGCTAAAAATTTCAGAATTGCACCGTGCAATGTGGAGATATTACTGTTTGTGCATTTACAATATTCATTGATTTTTGCCATTGAAAAACATGTTTTTCATATACCAGAAATGTTTGAAGCTACTGACTGAATGAAAGGAGCTGGCATCTCACTCTCTTTGAATCTTCTTTATCATGCTAGGATTAGCAGGAAAAAGCAAAAAATTTCAGAATTGCACCTTGCAATGTGGAGATATTACTGTTTGTGCATTTACAATATTCATTGATTTTTGCCATTGAAAAACATGTTTTTCATATACCAGAAATGTTTGAAGCTACTGACTGAATAAAAGGAGCTGGCATCTCACTCTCTTTGAATCTTCTTTATCATGCTAGGATTAACAGGAAAAAGCTAAAAATTTCAGAATTGCACCGTGCAATGTGGAGATATTACTGTTTGTGCATTTACAATATTCATTGATTTTTGCCATTGAAAAACATGTTTTTCATATACCAGAAATGTTTGAAGCTACTGACTGAATGAAAGGAGCTGGCATCTCACTCTCTTTGAATCTTCTTTATCATGCTAGGATTAGCAGGAAAAAGCAAAAAATTTCAGAATTGCACCTTGCAATGTGGAGATATTACTGTTTGTGCATTTACAATATTCATTGATTTTTGCAATTGAAAAACATGTTTTTCATATACCAGAAATGTTTGAAGCTACTGACTGAATGAAAGGAGCTGGCATCTCACTCTCTTTGAATCTTCTTTATCATGCTAGGATTAACAGGAAAAAGCAAAAAATTTCAGAATTGCACCTTGCAATGTGGAGATATTACTGTTTGTGCATTTACAATATTCATTGATTTTTGCCATTGAAAAACATGTTTTTCATATACCAGAAATGTTTGAAGCTACTGACTGAATGAAAGGAGCTGGCATCTCACTCTCTTTGAATCTTCTTTATCATGCTAGGATTAGCAGGAAAAAGCAAAAAATTTCAGAATTGCACCTTGCAATGTGGAGATATTACTGTTTGTGCATTTACAATATTCATTGATTTTTGCCATTGAAAAACATGTTTTTCATATACCAGAAATGTTTGAAGCTACTGACTGAAAGGAGCTGGCATCTCACTCTCTTTGAATCTTCTTTATCATGCTAGGATTAACAGGAAAAAGCTAAAAATTTCAGAATTGCACCGTGCAATGTGGAGATATTACTGTTTGTGCATTTACAATATTCATTGATTTTTGCCATTGAAAAACATGTTTTTCATATACCAGAAATGTTTGAAGCTACTGACTGAATGAAAGGAGCTGGCATCTCACTCTCTTTGAATCTTCTTTATCATGCTAAGAGGAGCAGGAAAAAGCAAAAAATTTCAGAATTGCACCTTCAATGCGGAGAAATTACTCTTTGTGCATTTACAATATTCATTGATTTTTGCCATTGAAAAACGTCCAGAAATGATTGAAGCTACTGACTGAATGAAAGGAGCTGGCATCTCACTCTCTTTGAATCTTCTTTATCATGCTAAGAGGAGCAGGAAAAAGCAAAAAAATTTCAGAATTGCACCTTGCAATGCGGAGAAATTACTGTTTGTGCATTTACAATATTCATTAATTTTTGCCATTGAAAAACATCATGTTATTCATATACCAGAAATGATTGAAGCTACTGACTGAATGAAAGGAGCTGGCATCTCACTCTCTTTGAATCTTCTTTATCATGCTAAGAGGAGCAGGAAAAAGCAAAAAATTTCAGAATTGCACCTTGCAATGCGGAGAAATTACTGTTTGTGCATTTACAATATTCATTGATTTTTGCCATTGAAAAACATCATGTTATTCATATACCAGAAATGTTTGAAGCTACTGACTGAATGAAAGGAGCTGGCATCTCACTCTCTTTGAATCTTCTTTATCATACTAAGAGGAGCAGGAAAAAGCAAAAAATTTCAGAATTGCACCTTGCAATGCGGAGAAATTACTGTTTGTGCATTTACAATATTCATTGATTTTTGCCATTGAAAAACGTCCAGAAATGATTGAAGCTACTGACTGAATGAAAGGAGCTGGCATCTCACTCTCTTTGAATCTTCTTTATCATGCTAAGAGGAGCAGGAAAAAGCAAAAAATTTCAGAATTGCACCTTGCAATGCGGAGAAATTACTGTTTGTGCATTTACAATATTCATTGATTTTTGCCATTGAAAAACGTCCAGAAATGATTGAAGCTACTGACTGAATGAAAGGAGCTGGCATCTCACTCTCTTTGAATCTTCTTTATCATGCTAAGAGGAGCAGGAAAAAGCAAAAAATTTCAGAATTGCACCTTGCAATGCGGAGAAATTACTGTTTGTGCATTTACAATATTCATTGATTTTTGCCGCCATTGAAAAACATCATGTTATTCATATACCAGAAATGTTTGAAGCTACTGACTGAATGAAAGGAGCTGGCATCTCACTCTCTTTGAATCTTCTTTATCATGCTAGGATTAACAGGAAAAAGCTAAAAATTTCAGAATTGCACCGTGCAATGTGGAGATATTACTGTTTGTGCATTTACAATATTCATTGATTTTTGCCATTGAAAAACATGTTTTTCATATACCAGAAATGTTTGAAGCTACTGACTGAATGAAAGGAGCTGGCATCTCACTCTCTTTGAATCTTCTTTATCATGCTAGGATTAGCAGGAAAAAGCAAAAAATTTCAGAATTGCTCCTTGCAATGTGGAGATATTACTGTTTGTGCATTTACAATATTCATTGATTTTTGCCATTGAAAAACATGTTTTTCATATACCAGAAATGTTTGAAGCTACTGACTGAATGAAAGGAGCTGGCATCTCACTCTCTTTGAATCTTCTTTATCATGCTAGGATTAACAGGAAAAAGCAAAAAATTTCAGAATTGCACCTTGCAATGTGGAGATATTACTGTTTGTGCATTTACAATATTCATTGATTTTTGCCATTGAAAAACATGTTTTTCATATACCAGAAATGTTTGAAGCTACTGACTGAAAGGAGCTGGCATCTCACTCTCTTTGAATCTTCTTTATCATGCTAGGATTAACAGGAAAAAGCTAAAAATTTCAGAATTGCACCGTGCAATGTGGAGATATTACTGTTTGTGCATTTACAATATTCATTGATTTTTGCCATTGAAAAACATGTTTTTCATATACCAGAAATGTTTGAAGCTACTGACTGAATGAAAGGAGCTGGCATCTCACTCTCTTTGAATCTTCTTTATCATGCTAAGAGGAGCAGGAAAAAGCAAAAAATTTCAGAATTGCACCTTCAATGCGGAGAAATTACTCTTTGTGCATTTACAATATTCATTGATTTTTGCCATTGAAAAACGTCCAGAAATGATTGAAGCTACTGACTGAATGAAAGGAGCTGGCATCTCACTCTCTTTGAATCTTCTTTATCATGCTAAGAGGAGCAGGAAAAAGCAAAAAAATTTCAGAATTGCACCTTGCAATGCGGAGAAATTACTGTTTGTGCATTTACAATATTCATTAATTTTTGCCATTGAAAAACATCATGTTATTCATATACCAGAAATGATTGAAGCTACTGACTGAATGAAAGGAGCTGGCATCTCACTCTCTTTGAATCTTCTTTATCATGCTAAGAGGAGCAGGAAAAAGCAAAAAAAATTCAGAATTGCACCTTGCAATGCGGAGAAATTACTGTTTGTGCATTTACAATATTCATTGATTTTTGCCATTGAAAAACATCATGTTATTCATATACCAGAAATGTTTGAAGCTACTGACTGAATGAAAGGAGCTGGCATCTCACTCTCTTTGAATCTTCTTTATCATACTAAGAGGAGCAGGAAAAAGCAAAAAATTTCAGAATTGCACCTTGCAATGCGGAGAAATTACTGTTTGTGCATTTACAATATTCATTGATTTTTGCCATTGAAAAACGTCCAGAAATGATTGAAGCTACTGACTGAATGAAAGGAGCTGGCATCTCACTCTCTTTGAATCTTCTTTATCATGCTAAGAGGAGCAGGAAAAAGCAAAAAATTTCAGAATTGCACCTTGCAATGCGGAGAAATTACTGTTTGTGCATTTACAATATTCATTGATTTTTGCCATTGAAAAACGTCCAGAAATGATTGAAGCTACTGACTGAATGAAAGGAGCTGGCATCTCACTCTCTTTGAATCTTCTTTATCATGCTAAGAGGAGCAGGAAAAAGCAAAAAATTTCAGAATTGCACCTTGCAATGAGGAGAAATTACTGTTTGTGCATTTACAATATTCATTGATTTTTGCCGCCATTGAAAAACATCATGTTATTCATATACCAGAAATGTTTGAAGCTACTGACTGAATGAAAGGAGCTGGCATCTCACTCTCTTTGAATCTTCTTTATCATGCTAGGATTAACAGGAAAAAGCTAAAAATTTCAGAATTGCACCGTGCAATGTGGAGATATTACTGTTTGTGCATTTACAATATTCATTGATTTTTGCCATTGAAAAACATGTTTTTCATATACCAGAAATGTTTGAAGCTACTGACTGAATGAAAGGAGCTGGCATCTCACTCTCTTTGAATCTTCTTTATCATGCTAGGATTAGCAGGAAAAAGCAAAAAATTTCAGAATTGCTCCTTGCAATGTGGAGATATTACTGTTTGTGCATTTACAATATTCATTGATTTTTGCCATTGAAAAACATGTTTTTCATATACCAGAAATGTTTGAAGCTACTGACTGAATGAAAGGAGCTGGCATCTCACTCTCTTTGAATCTTCTTTATCATGCTAGGATTAACAGGAAAAAGCAAAAAATTTCAGAATTGCACCTTGCAATGTGGAGATATTACTGTTTGTGCATTTACAATATTCATTGATTTTTGCCATTGAAAAACATGTTTTTCATATACCAGAAATGTTTGAAGCTACTGACTGAATGAAAGGAGCTGGCATCTCACTCTCTTTGAATCTTCTTTATCATGCTAGGATTAACAGGAAAAAGCAAAAAATTTCAGAATTGCACCTTGCAATGTGGAGATATTACTGTTTGTGCATTTACAATATTCATTGATTTTTGCCATTGAAAAACATGTTTTTCATATACCAGAAATGTTTGAAGCTACTGACTGAATGAAAGGAGCTGGCATCTCAACCTCTTTGAATCTTCTTTATCATGCTAGGATTAACAGGAAAAAGCTAAAAATTTCAGAATTGCACCGTGCAATGTGGAGATATTACTGTTTGTGCATTTACAATATTCATTGATTTTTGCCATTGAAAAACATGTTTTTCATATACCAGAAATGTTTGAAGCTACTGACTGAATGAAAGGAGCTGGCATCTCACTCTCTTTGAATCTTCTTTATCATACTAAGAGGAGCAGGAGAAAGCAAAAAATTTCAGAATTGCACCTTGCAATGCGGAGAAATTACTGTTTGTGCATTTACAATATTCATTGATTTTTGCCATTGAAAAACGTCCAGAAATGATTGAAGCTACTGACTGAATGAAAGGAGCTGGCATCTCACTCTCTTTGAATCTTCTTTATCATGCTAAGAGGAGCAGGAAAAAGCAAAAAATTTCAGAATTGCACCTTGCAATGCGGAGAAATTACTGTTTGTGCATTTACAATATTCATTGATTTTTGCCATTGAAAAACGTCCAGAAATGATTGAAGCTACTGACTGAATGAAAGGAGCTGGCATCTCACTCTCTTTGAATCTTCTTTATCATGCTAAGAGGAGCAGGAAAAAGCAAAAAATTTCAGAATTGCACCTTGCAATGCGGAGAAATTACTGTTTGTGCATTTACAATATTCATTGATTTTTGCCATTGAAAAACATGTTTTTCATATACCAGAAATGTTTGAAGCTACTGACTGAATGAAAGGAGCTGGCATCTCACTCTCTTTGAATCTTCTTTATCATGCTAGGATTAACAGGAAAAAGCAAAAAATTTCAGAATTGCACCTTGCAATGTGGAGATATTACTGTTTGTGCATTTACAATATTCATTGATTTTTGCCATTGAAAAACATGTTTTTCATATACCAGAAATGTTTGAAGCTACTGACTGAATGAAAGGAGCTGGCATCTCAATCTCTTTGAATCTTCTTTATCATGCTAGGATTAACAGGAAAAAGCTAAAAATTTCAGAATTGCACCGTGCAATGTTGAGATATTACTGTTTGTGCATTTACAATATTCATTGATTTTTGCCATTGAAAAACATGTTTTTCATATACCAGAAATGTTTGAAGCTACTGACTGAATGAAAGGAGCTGGCATCTCACTCTCTTTGAATCTTCTTTATCATGCTAGGATTAGCAGGAAAAAGCAAAAAATTTCAGAATTGCACCTTGCAATGTGGAGATATTACTGTTTGTGCATTTACAATATTCATTGATTTTTGCCATTGAAAAACATGTTTTTCATATACCAGAAATGTTTGAAGCTACTGACTGAATGAAAGGAGCTGGCATCTCACTCTCTTTGAATCTTCTTTATCATGCTAGGATTAACAGGAAAAAGCTAAAAATTTCAGAATTGCACCGTGCAATGTGGAGATATTACTGTTTGTGCATTTACAATATTCATTGATTTTTGCCATTGAAAAACATGTTTTTCATATACCAGAAATGTTTGAAGCTACTGACTGAATGAAAGGAGCTGGCATCTCACTCTCTTTGAATCTTCTTTATCATGCTAGGATTAGCAGGAAAAAGCAAAAAATTTCAGAATTGCACCTTGCAATGTGGAGATATTACTGTTTGTGCATTTACAATATTCATTGATTTTTGCCATTGAAAAACATGTTTTTCATATACCAGAAATGTTTGAAGCTACTGACTGAATGAAAGGAGCTGGCATCTCACTCTCTTTGAATCTTCTTTATCATGCTAGGATTAACAGGAAAAAGCAAAAAATTTCAGAATTGCACCTTGCAATGTGGAGATATTACTGTTTGTGCATTTACAATATTCATTGATTTTTGCCATTGAAAAACATGTTTTTCATATACCAGAAATGTTTGAAGCTACTGACTGAATGAAAGGAGCTGGCATCTCACTCTCTTTGAATCTTCTTTATCATGCTAGGATTAACAGGAAAAAGCTAAAAATTTCAGAATTGCACCGTGCAATGTGGAGATATTACTGTTTGTGCATTTACAATATTCATTGATTTTTGCCATTGAAAAACATCATGTTATTCATATACCAGAAATGTTTGAAGCTACTGACTGAATGAAAGGAGCTGGCATCTCACTCTCTTTGAATCTTCTTTATCATGCTAAGAGGAGCAGGAAAAAGCAAAAAATTTCAGAATTGCACCTTGCAATGAGGAGAAATTACTGTTTGTGCATTTACAATATTCATTGATTTTTGCCGCCATTGAAAAACATCATGTTATTCATATACCAGAAATGTTTGAAGCTACTGACTGAATGAAAGGAGCTGGCATCTCACTCTCTTTGAATCTTCTTTATCATGCTAGGATTAACAGGAAAAAGCTAAAAATTTCAGAATTGCACCGTGCAATGTGGAGATATTACTGTTTGTGCATTTACAATATTCATTGATTTTTGCCATTGAAAAACATGTTTTTCATATACCAGAAATGTTTGAAGCTACTGACTGAATGAAAGGAGCTGGCATCTCACTCTCTTTGAATCTTCTTTATCATGCTAGGATTAGCAGGAAAAAGCAAAAAATTTCAGAATTGCTCCTTGCAATGTGGAGATATTACTGTTTGTGCATTTACAATATTCATTGATTTTTGCCATTGAAAAACATGTTTTTCATATACCAGAAATGTTTGAAGCTACTGACTGAATGAAAGGAGCTGGCATCTCACTCTCTTTGAATCTTCTTTATCATGCTAGGATTAACAGGAAAAAGCAAAAAATTTCAGAATTGCACCTTGCAATGTGGAGATATTACTGTTTGTGCATTTACAATATTCATTGATTTTTGCCATTGAAAAACATGTTTTTCATATACCAGAAATGTTTGAAGCTACTGACTGAATGAAAGGAGCTGGCATCTCACTCTCTTTGAATCTTCTTTATCATGCTAGGATTAACAGGAAAAAGCAAAAAATTTCAGAATTGCACCTTGCAATGTGGAGATATTACTGTTTGTGCATTTACAATATTCATTGATTTTTGCCATTGAAAAACATGTTTTTCATATACCAGAAATGTTTGAAGCTACTGACTGAATGAAAGGAGCTGGCATCTCAACCTCTTTGAATCTTCTTTATCATGCTAGGATTAACAGGAAAAAGCTAAAAATTTCAGAATTGCACCGTGCAATGTGGAGATATTACTGTTTGTGCATTTACAATATTCATTGATTTTTGCCATTGAAAAACATGTTTTTCATATACCAGAAATGTTTGAAGCTACTGACTGAATGAAAGGAGCTGGCATCTCACTCTCTTTGAATCTTCTTTATCATACTAAGAGGAGCAGGAGAAAGCAAAAAATTTCAGAATTGCACCTTGCAATGCGGAGAAATTACTGTTTGTGCATTTACAATATTCATTGATTTTTGCCATTGAAAAACGTCCAGAAATGATTGAAGCTACTGACTGAATGAAAGGAGCTGGCATCTCACTCTCTTTGAATCTTCTTTATCATGCTAAGAGGAGCAGGAAAAAGCAAAAAATTTCAGAATTGCACCTTGCAATGCGGAGAAATTACTGTTTGTGCATTTACAATATTCATTGATTTTTGCCATTGAAAAACGTCCAGAAATGATTGAAGCTACTGACTGAATGAAAGGAGCTGGCATCTCACTCTCTTTGAATCTTCTTTATCATGCTAAGAGGAGCAGGAAAAAGCAAAAAATTTCAGAATTGCACCTTGCAATGCGGAGAAATTACTGTTTGTGCATTTACAATATTCATTGATTTTTGCCATTGAAAAACATGTTTTTCATATACCAGAAATGTTTGAAGCTACTGACTGAATGAAAGGAGCTGGCATCTCACTCTCTTTGAATCTTCTTTATCATGCTAGGATTAACAGGAAAAAGCAAAAAATTTCAGAATTGCACCTTGCAATGTGGAGATATTACTGTTTGTGCATTTACAATATTCATTGATTTTTGCCATTGAAAAACATGTTTTTCATATACCAGAAATGTTTGAAGCTACTGACTGAATGAAAGGAGCTGGCATCTCAATCTCTTTGAATCTTCTTTATCATGCTAGGATTAACAGGAAAAAGCTAAAAATTTCAGAATTGCACCGTGCAATGTTGAGATATTACTGTTTGTGCATTTACAATATTCATTGATTTTTGCCATTGAAAAACATGTTTTTCATATACCAGAAATGTTTGAAGCTACTGACTGAATGAAAGGAGCTGGCATCTCACTCTCTTTGAATCTTCTTTATCATGCTAGGATTAGCAGGAAAAAGCAAAAAATTTCAGAATTGCACCTTGCAATGTGGAGATATTACTGTTTGTGCATTTACAATATTCATTGATTTTTGCCATTGAAAAACATGTTTTTCATATACCAGAAATGTTTGAAGCTACTGACTGAATGAAAGGAGCTGGCATCTCACTCTCTTTGAATCTTCTTTATCATGCTAGGATTAACAGGAAAAAGCTAAAAATTTCAGAATTGCACCGTGCAATGTGGAGATATTACTGTTTGTGCATTTACAATATTCATTGATTTTTGCCATTGAAAAACATGTTTTTCATATACCAGAAATGTTTGAAGCTACTGACTGAATGAAAGGAGCTGGCATCTCACTCTCTTTGAATCTTCTTTATCATGCTAGGATTAGCAGGAAAAAGCAAAAAATTTCAGAATTGCACCTTGCAATGTGGAGATATTACTGTTTGTGCATTTACAATATTCATTGATTTTTGCCATTGAAAAACATGTTTTTCATATACCAGAAATGTTTGAAGCTACTGACTGAATGAAAGGAGCTGGCATCTCACTCTCTTTGAATCTTCTTTATCATGCTAGGATTAACAGGAAAAAGCAAAAAATTTCAGAATTGCACCTTGCAATGTGAAGATATTACTGTTTGTGCATTTACAATATTCATTGATTTTTGCCATTGAAAAACATGTTTTTCATATACCAGAAATGTTTGAAGCTACTGACTGAATGAAAGGAGCTGGCATCTCACTCTCTTTGAATCTTCTTTATCATGCTAGGATTAACAGGAAAAAGCTAAAAATTTCAGAATTGCACCGTGCAATGTGGAGATATTACTGTTTGTGCATTTACAATATTCATTGATTTTTGCCATTGAAAAACATGTTTTTCATATACCAGAAATGTTTGAAGCTACTGACTGAATGAAAGGAGCTGGCATCTCACTCTCTTTGAATCTTCTTTATCATGCTAGGATTAGCAGGAAAAAGCAAAAAATTTCAGAATTGCACCTTGCAATGTGGAGATATTACTGTTTGTGCATTTACAATATTCATTGATTTTTGCCATTGAAAAACATGTTTTTCATATACCAGAAATGTTTGAAGCTACTGACTGAATGAAAGGAGCTGGCATCTCACTCTCTTTGAATCTTCTTTATCATGCTAGGATTAACAGGAAAAAGCTAAAAATTTCAGAATTGCACCTTGCAATGTGGAGATATTACTGTTTGTGCATTTACAATATTCATTGATTTTTGCCATTGAAAAACGTTTTTCATATACCAGAAATGTTTGAAGCTACTGACTGAATGAAAGGAGCTGGCATCTCACTCTCTTTGAATCTTCTTTATCATGCTAGGATTAGCAGGAAAAAGCAAAAAATTTCAGAATTGCACCTTGCAATGTGGAGATATTAGTTTGTGCATTTACAATATTCATTGATTTTTGCCATTGAAAAACATGTTTTTCATATACCAGAAATGTTTGAAGCTACTGACTGAATGAAAGGAGCTGGCATCTCACTCTCTTTGAATCTTCTTTATCATGCTAGGATTAACAGGAAAAAGCAAAGAATTTCAGAATTGCACCTTGCAATGTGGAGATATTACTGTTTGTGCATTTACAATATTCATTGATTTTTGCCATTGAAAAACATGTTTTTCATATACCAGAAATGTTTGAAGCTACTGACTGAATGAAAGGAGCTGGCATCTCACTCTCTTTGAATCTTCTTTATCATGCTAGGATTAACAGGAAAAAGCTAAAAATTTCAGAATTGCACCGTGCAATGTGGAGATATTACTGTTTGTGCATTTACAATATTCATTGATTTTTGCCATTGAAAAACATGTTATTCATATACCAGAAATGTTTGAAGCTACTGACTGAATGAAAGGAGCTGGCATCTCACTCTCTTTGAATCTTTATCATACTAAGAGGAGCAGGAAAAAGCAAAAAATTTCAGAATTGCACCTTGCAATGCGGAGAAATTACTGTTTGTGCATTTACAATATTCATTGATTTTTGCCATTGAAAAACGTCCAGAAATGATTGAAGCTACTGACTGAATGAAAGGAGCTGGCATCTCACTCTCTTTGAATCTTCTTTATCATGCTAAGAGGAGCAGGAAAAAGCAAAAAATTTCAGAATTGCACCTTGCAATGCGGAGAAATTACTGTTTGTGCATTTACAATATTCATTGATTTTTGCCGCCATTGAAAAACATCATGTTATTCATATACCAGAAATGTTTGAAGCTACTGACTGAATGAAAGGAGCTGGCATCTCACTCTCTTTGAATCTTCTTTATCATGCTAGGATTAACAGGAAAAAGCTAAAAATTTCAGAATTGCACCGTGCAATGTGGAGATATTACTGTTTGTGCATTTACAATATTCATTGATTTTTGCCATTGAAAAACATGTTTTTCATATACCAGAAATGTTTGAAGCTACTGACTGAATGAAAGGAGCTGGCATCTCACTCTCTTTGAATCTTCTTTATCATGCTAGGATTAGCAGGAAAAAGCAAAAAATTTCAGAATTGCTCCTTGCAATGTGGAGATATTACTGTTTGTGCATTTACAATATTCATTGATTTTTGCCATTGAAAAACATGTTTTTCATATACCAGAAATGTTTGAAGCTACTGACTGAATGAAAGGAGCTGGCATCTCACTCTCTTTGAATCTTCTTTATCATGCTAGGATTAACAGGAAAAAGCAAAAAATTTCAGAATTGCACCTTGCAATGTGGAGATATTACTGTTTGTGCATTTACAATATTCATTGATTTTTGCCATTGAAAAACATGTTTTTCATATACCAGAAATGTTTGAAGCTACTGACTGAATGAAAGGAGCTGGCATCTCACTCTCTTTGAATCTTCTTTATCATGCTAGGATTAACAGGAAAAAGCAAAAAATTTCAGAATTGCACCTTGCAATGTGGAGATATTACTGTTTGTGCATTTACAATATTCATTGATTTTTGCCATTGAAAAACATGTTTTTCATATACCAGAAATGTTTGAAGCTACTGACTGAATGAAAGGAGCTGGCATCTCAACCTCTTTGAATCTTCTTTATCATGCTAGGATTAACAGGAAAAAGCTAAAAATTTCAGAATTGCACCGTGCAATGTGGAGATATTACTGTTTGTGCATTTACAATATTCATTGATTTTTGCCATTGAAAAACATGTTTTTCATATACCAGAAATGTTTGAAGCTACTGACTGAATGAAAGGAGCTGGCATCTCACTCTCTTTGAATCTTCTTTATCATACTAAGAGGAGCAGGAGAAAGCAAAAAATTTCAGAATTGCACCTTGCAATGCGGAGAAATTACTGTTTGTGCATTTACAATATTCATTGATTTTTGCCATTGAAAAACGTCCAGAAATGATTGAAGCTACTGACTGAATGAAAGGAGCTGGCATCTCACTCTCTTTGAATCTTCTTTATCATGCTAAGAGGAGCAGGAAAAAGCAAAAAATTTCAGAATTGCACCTTGCAATGCGGAGAAATTACTGTTTGTGCATTTACAATATTCATTGATTTTTGCCATTGAAAAACGTCCAGAAATGATTGAAGCTACTGACTGAATGAAAGGAGCTGGCATCTCACTCTCTTTGAATCTTCTTTATCATGCTAAGAGGAGCAGGAAAAAGCAAAAAATTTCAGAATTGCACCTTGCAATGCGGAGAAATTACTGTTTGTGCATTTACAATATTCATTGATTTTTGCCATTGAAAAACATGTTTTTCATATACCAGAAATGTTTGAAGCTACTGACTGAATGAAAGGAGCTGGCATCTCACTCTCTTTGAATCTTCTTTATCATGCTAGGATTAACAGGAAAAAGCAAAAAATTTCAGAATTGCACCTTGCAATGTGGAGATATTACTGTTTGTGCATTTACAATATTCATTGATTTTTGCCATTGAAAAACATGTTTTTCATATACCAGAAATGTTTGAAGCTACTGACTGAATGAAAGGAGCTGGCATCTCAATCTCTTTGAATCTTCTTTATCATGCTAGGATTAACAGGAAAAAGCTAAAAATTTCAGAATTGCACCGTGCAATGTTGAGATATTACTGTTTGTGCATTTACAATATTCATTGATTTTTGCCATTGAAAAACATGTTTTTCATATACCAGAAATGTTTGAAGCTACTGACTGAATGAAAGGAGCTGGCATCTCACTCTCTTTGAATCTTCTTTATCATGCTAGGATTAGCAGGAAAAAGCAAAAAATTTCAGAATTGCACCTTGCAATGTGGAGATATTACTGTTTGTGCATTTACAATATTCATTGATTTTTGCCATTGAAAAACATGTTTTTCATATACCAGAAATGTTTGAAGCTACTGACTGAATGAAAGGAGCTGGCATCTCACTCTCTTTGAATCTTCTTTATCATGCTAGGATTAACAGGAAAAAGCTAAAAATTTCAGAATTGCACCGTGCAATGTGGAGATATTACTGTTTGTGCATTTACAATATTCATTGATTTTTGCCATTGAAAAACATGTTTTTCATATACCAGAAATGTTTGAAGCTACTGACTGAATGAAAGGAGCTGGCATCTCACTCTCTTTGAATCTTCTTTATCATGCTAGGATTAGCAGGAAAAAGCAAAAAATTTCAGAATTGCACCTTGCAATGTGGAGATATTACTGTTTGTGCATTTACAATATTCATTGATTTTTGCCATTGAAAAACATGTTTTTCATATACCAGAAATGTTTGAAGCTACTGACTGAATGAAAGGAGCTGGCATCTCACTCTCTTTGAATCTTCTTTATCATGCTAGGATTAACAGGAAAAAGCAAAAAATTTCAGAATTGCACCTTGCAATGTGGAGATATTACTGTTTGTGCATTTACAATATTCATTGATTTTTGCCATTGAAAAACATGTTTTTCATATACCAGAAATGTTTGAAGCTACTGACTGAATGAAAGGAGCTGGCATCTCACTCTCTTTGAATCTTCTTTATCATGCTAGGATTAACAGGAAAAAGCTAAAAATTTCAGAATTGCACCGTGCAATGTGGAGATATTACTGTTTGTGCATTTACAATATTCATTGATTTTTGCCATTGAAAAACATGTTTTTCATATACCAGAAATGTTTGAAGCTACTGACTGAATGAAAGGAGCTGGCATCTCACTCTCTTTGAATCTTCTTTATCATGCTAGGATTAGCAGGAAAAAGCAAAAAATTTCAGAATTGCACCTTGCAATGTGGAGATATTACTGTTTGTGCATTTACAATATTCATTGATTTTTGCCATTGAAAAACATGTTTTTCATATACCAGAAATGTTTGAAGCTACTGACTGAATGAAAGGAGCTGGCATCTCACTCTCTTTGAATCTTCTTTATCATGCTAGGATTAACAGGAAAAAGCTAAAAATTTCAGAATTGCACCTTGCAATGTGGAGATATTACTGTTTGTGCATTTACAATATTCATTGATTTTTGCCATTGAAAAACGTTTTTCATATACCAGAAATGTTTGAAGCTACTGACTGAATGAAAGGAGCTGGCATCTCACTCTCTTTGAATCTTCTTTATCATGCTAGGATTAGCAGGAAAAAGCAAAAAATTTCAGAATTGCACCTTGCAATGTGGAGATATTAGTTTGTGCATTTACAATATTCATTGATTTTTGCCATTGAAAAACATGTTTTTCATATACCAGAAATGTTTGAAGCTACTGACTGAATGAAAGGAGCTGGCATCTCACTCTCTTTGAATCTTCTTTATCATGCTAGGATTAACAGGAAAAAGCAAAGAATTTCAGAATTGCACCTTGCAATGTGGAGATATTACTGTTTGTGCATTTACAATATTCATTGATTTTTGCCATTGAAAAACATGTTTTTCATATACCAGAAATGTTTGAAGCTACTGACTGAATGAAAGGAGCTGGCATCTCACTCTCTTTGAATCTTCTTTATCATGCTAGGATTAACAGGAAAAAGCTAAAAATTTCAGAATTGCACCGTGCAATGTGGAGATATTACTGTTTGTGCATTTACAATATTCATTGATTTTTGCCATTGAAAAACATGTTTTTCATATACCAGAAATGTTTGAAGCTACTGACTGAATGAAAGGAGCTGGCATCTCACTCTCTTTGAATCTTCTTTATCATGCTAGGATTAGCAGGAAAAAGCAAAAAATTTCAGAATTGCACCTTGCAATGTGGAGATATTACTGTTTGTGCATTTACAATATTCATTGATTTTTGCCATTGAAAAACATGTTTTTCATATACCAGAAATGTTTGAAGCTACTGACTGAATGAAAGGAGCTGGCATCTCACTCTCTTTGAATCTTCTTTATCATGCTAGGATTAACAGGAAAAAGCTAAAAATTTCAGAATTGCACCGTGCAATGTGGAGATATTACTGTTTGTGCATTTACAATATTCATTGATTTTTGCCATTGAAAAACATGTTTTTCATATACCAGAAATGTTTGAAGCTACTGACTGAATGAAAGGAGCTGGCATCTCACTCTCTTTGAATCTTCTTTATCATGCTAGGATTAGCAGGAAAAAGCAAAAAATTTCAGAATTGCACCTTGCAATGTGGAGATATTACTGTTTGTGCATTTACAATATTCATTGATTTTTGCCATTGAAAAACATGTTTTTCATATACCAGAAATGTTTGAAGCTACTGACTGAATGAAAGGAGCTGGCATCTCACTCTCTTTGAATCTTCTTTATCATGCTAGGATTAACAGGAAAAAGCAAAAAATTTCAGAATTGCACCTTGCAATGTGGAGATATTACTGTTTGTGCATTTACAATATTCATTGATTTTTGCCATTGAAAAACATGTTTTTCATATACCAGAAATGTTTGAAGCTACTGACTGAATGAAAGGAGCTGGCATCTCACTCTCTTTGAATCTTCTTTATCATGCTAGGATTAACAGGAAAAAGCTAAAAATTTCAGAATTGCACCGTGCAATGTTGAGATATTACTGTTTGTGCATTTACAATATTCATTGATTTTTGCCATTGAAAAACATGTTTTTCATATACCAGAAATGTTTGAAGCTACTGACTGAATGAAAGGAGCTGGCATCTCACTCTCTTTGAATCTTCTTTATCATGCTAGGATTAGCAGGAAAAAGCAAAAAATTTCAGAATTGCACCTTGCAATGTGGAGATATTACTGTTTGTGCATTTACAATATTCATTGATTTTTGCCATTGAAAAACATGTTTTTCATATACCAGAAATGTTTGAAGCTACTGACTGAATGAAAGGAGCTGGCATCTCACTCTCTTTGAATCTTCTTTATCATGCTAGGATTAACAGGAAAAAGCTAAAAATTTCAGAATTGCACCGTGCAATGTGGAGATATTACTGTTTGTGCATTTACAATATTCATTGATTTTTGCCATTGAAAAACATGTTTTTCATATACCAGAAATGTTTGAAGCTACTGACTGAATGAAAGGAGCTGGCATCTCACTCTCTTTGAATCTTCTTTATCATGCTAGGATTAACAGGAAAAAGCAAAAAATTTCAGAATTGCACCTTGCAATGTGGAGATATTACTGTTTGTGCATTTACAATATTCATTGATTTTTGCCATTGAAAAACATGTTTTTCATATACCAGAAATGTTTGAAGCTACTGACTGAATGAAAGGAGCTGGCATCTCACTCTCTTTGAATCTTCTTTATCATGCTAGGATTAGCAGGAAAAAGCAAAAAATTTCAGAATTGCACCTTGCAATGTGGAGATATTACTGTTTGTGCATTTACAATATTCATTGATTTTTGCCATTGAAAAACATGTTTTTCATATACCAGAAATGTTTGAAGCTACTGACTGAATGAAAGGAGCTGGCATCTCACTCTCTTTGAATCTTCTTTATCATGCTAGGATTAACAGGAAAAAGCTAAAAATTTCAGAATTGCACCGTGCAATGTGGAGATATTACTGTTTGTGCATTTACAATATTCATTGATTTTTGCCATTGAAAAACATGTTTTTCATATACCAGAAATGTTTGAAGCTACTGACTGAATGAAAGGAGCTGGCATCTCACTCTCTTTAAATCTTCTTTATCATGCTAGGATTAGCAGGAAAAAGCAAAAAATTTCAGACTTGCACCTTGCAATGTGGAGATATTACTGTTTGTGCATTTACAATATTCATTGATTTTTGCCATTGAAAAACATGTTTTTCATATACCAGAAATGTTTGAAGCTACTGACTGAATGAAAGGAGCTGGCATCTCACTCTCTTTGAATCTTCTTTATCATGCTAGGATTAACAGGAAAAAGCAAAAAATTTCAGAATTGCACCTTGCAATGTGGAGATATTACTGTTTGTGCATTTACAATATTCATTGATTTTTGCCATTGAAAAACATGTTTTTCATATACCAGAAATGTTTGAAGCTACTGACTGAATGAAAGGAGCTGGCATCTCACTCTCTTTGAATCTTCTTTATCATGCTAGGATTAACAGGAAAAAGCTAAAAATTTCAGAATTGCACCGTGCAATGTGGAGATATTACTGTTTGTGCATTTACAATATTCATTAATTTTTGCCATTGAAAAACATGTTTTTCATATACCAGAAATGTTTGAAGCTACTGACTGAATGAAAGGAGCTGGCATCTCACTCTCTTTGAATCTTCTTTATCATGCTAGGATTAGCAGGAAAAAGCAAAAAATTTCAGAATTGCACCTTGCAATGTGGAGATATTACTGTTTGTGCATTTACAATATTCATTGATTTTTGCCATTGAAAAACATGTTTTTCATATACCAGAAATGTTTGAAGCTACTGACTGAATGAAAGGAGCTGGCATCTCACTCTCTTTGAATCTTCTTTATCATGCTAGGATTAACAGGAAAAAGCTAAAAATTTCAGAATTGCACCGTGCAATGTGGAGATATTACTGTTTGTGCATTTACAATATTCATTGATTTTTGCCATTGAAAAACATGTTTTTCATATACCAGAAATGTTTGAAGCTACTGACTGAATGAAAGGAGCTGGCATCTCACTCTCTTTGAATCTTCTTTATCATGCTAGGATTAGCAGGAAAAAGCAAAAAATTTCAGAATTGCACCTTGCAATGTGGAGATATTACTGTTTGTGCATTTACAATATTCATTGATTTTTGCCATTGAAAAACATGTTTTTCATATACCAGAAATGTTTGAAGCTACTGACTGAATGAAAGGAGCTGGCATCTCACTCTCTTTGAATCTTCTTTATCATGCTAGGATTAACAGGAAAAAGCAAAAAATTTCAGAATTGCACCTTGCAATGTGGAGATATTACTGTTTGTGCATTTACAATATTCATTGATTTTTGCCATTGAAAAACATGTTTTTCATATACCAGAAATGTTTGAAGCTACTGACTGAATGAAAGGAGCTGGCATCTCACTCTCTTTGAATCTTCTTTATCATGCTAGGATTAACAGGAAAAAGCTAAAAATTTCAGAATTGCACCGTGCAATGTGGAGATATTACTGTTTGTGCATTTACAATATTCATTGATTTTTGCCATTGAAAAACATGTTTTTCATATACCAGAAATGTTTGAAGCTACTGACTGAATGAAAGGAGCTGGCATCTCACTCTCTTTGAATCTTCTTTATCATGCTAGGATTAGCAGGAAAAAGCAAAAAATTTCAGAATTGCACCTTGCAATGTGGAGATATTACTGTTTGTGCATTTACAATATTCATTGATTTTTGCCATTGAAAAACATGTTTTTCATATACCAGAAATGTTTGAAGCTACTGACTGAATGAAAGGAGCTGGCATCTCACTCTCTTTGAATCTTCTTTATCATGCTAGGATTAACAGGAAAAAGCTAAAAATTTCAGAATTGCACCGTGCAATGTGGAGATATTACTGTTTGTGCATTTACAATATTCATTGATTTTTGCCATTGAAAAACATGTTTTTCATATACCAGAAATGTTTGAAGCTACTGACTGAATGAAAGGAGCTGGCATCTCACTCTCTTTGAATCTTTATCATGCTAGGATTAGCAGGAAAAAGCAAAAAATTTCAGAATTGCACCTTGCAATGTGGAGATATTACTGTTTGTGCATTTACAATATTCATTGATTTTTGCCATTGAAAAACGTTTTTCATATACCAGAAATGTTTGAAGCTACTGACTGAATGAAAGGAGCTGGCATCTCACTCTCTTTGAATCTTCTTTATCATGCTAGGATTAACAGGAAAAAGCAAAAAATTTCAGAATTGCACCTTGCAATGTGGAGATATTACTGTTTGTGCATTTACAATATTCATTGATTTTTGCCATTGAAAAACATGTTTTTCATATACCAGAAATGTTTGAAGCTACTGACTGAATGAAAGGAGCTGGCATCTCACTCTCTTTGAATCTTCTTTATCATGCTAGGATTAACAGGAAAAAGCTAAAAATTTCAGAATTGCACCGTGCAATGTTGAGATATTACTGTTTGTGCATTTACAATATTCATTGATTTTTGCCATTGAAAAACATGTTTTTCATATACCAGAAATGTTTGAAGCTACTGACTGAATGAAAGGAGCTGGCATCTCACTCTCTTTGAATCTTCTTTATCATGCTAGGATTAGCAGGAAAAAGCAAAAAATTTCAGAATTGCACCTTGCAATGTGGAGATATTACTGTTTGTGCATTTACAATATTCATTGATTTTTGCCATTGAAAAACATGTTTTTCATATACCAGAAATGTTTGAAGCTACTGACTGAATGAAAGGAGCTGGCATCTCACTCTCTTTGAATCTTCTTTATCATGCTAGGATTAACAGGAAAAAGCTAAAAATTTCAGAATTGCACCGTGCAATGTGGAGATATTACTGTTTGTGCATTTACAATATTCATTGATTTTTGCCATTGAAAAACATGTTTTTCATATACCAGAAATGTTTGAAGCTACTGACTGAATGAAAGGAGCTGGCATCTCACTCTCTTTGAATCTTCTTTATCATGCTAGGATTAACAGGAAAAAGCAAAAAATTTCAGAATTGCACCTTGCAATGTGGAGATATTACTGTTTGTGCATTTACAATATTCATTGATTTTTGCCATTGAAAAACATGTTTTTCATATACCAGAAATGTTTGAAGCTACTGACTGAATGAAAGGAGCTGGCATCTCACTCTCTTTGAATCTTCTTTATCATGCTAGGATTAGCAGGAAAAAGCAAAAAATTTCAGAATTGCACCTTGCAATGTGGAGATATTACTGTTTGTGCATTTACAATATTCATTGATTTTTGCCATTGAAAAACATGTTTTTCATATACCAGAAATGTTTGAAGCTACTGACTGAATGAAAGGAGCTGGCATCTCACTCTCTTTGAATCTTCTTTATCATGCTAGGATTAACAGGAAAAAGCTAAAAATTTCAGAATTGCACCGTGCAATGTGGAGATATTACTGTTTGTGCATTTACAATATTCATTGATTTTTGCCATTGAAAAACATGTTTTTCATATACCAGAAATGTTTGAAGCTACTGACTGAATGAAAGGAGCTGGCATCTCACTCTCTTTAAATCTTCTTTATCATGCTAGGATTAGCAGGAAAAAGCAAAAAATTTCAGACTTGCACCTTGCAATGTGGAGATATTACTGTTTGTGCATTTACAATATTCATTGATTTTTGCCATTGAAAAACATGTTTTTCATATACCAGAAATGTTTGAAGCTACTGACTGAATGAAAGGAGCTGGCATCTCACTCTCTTTGAATCTTCTTTATCATGCTAGGATTAACAGGAAAAAGCAAAAAATTTCAGAATTGCACCTTGCAATGTGGAGATATTACTGTTTGTGCATTTACAATATTCATTGATTTTTGCCATTGAAAAACATGTTTTTCATATACCAGAAATGTTTGAAGCTACTGACTGAATGAAAGGAGCTGGCATCTCACTCTCTTTGAATCTTCTTTATCATGCTAGGATTAACAGGAAAAAGCTAAAAATTTCAGAATTGCACCGTGCAATGTGGAGATATTACTGTTTGTGCATTTACAATATTCATTAATTTTTGCCATTGAAAAACATGTTTTTCATATACCAGAAATGTTTGAAGCTACTGACTGAATGAAAGGAGCTGGCATCTCACTCTCTTTGAATCTTCTTTATCATGCTAGGATTAGCAGGAAAAAGCAAAAAATTTCAGAATTGCACCTTGCAATGTGGAGATATTACTGTTTGTGCATTTACAATATTCATTGATTTTTGCCATTGAAAAACATGTTTTTCATATACCAGAAATGTTTGAAGCTACTGACTGAATGAAAGGAGCTGGCATCTCACTCTCTTTGAATCTTCTTTATCATGCTAGGATTAACAGGAAAAAGCTAAAAATTTCAGAATTGCACCGTGCAATGTGGAGATATTACTGTTTGTGCATTTACAATATTCATTGATTTTTGCCATTGAAAAACATGTTTTTCATATACCAGAAATGTTTGAAGCTACTGACTGAATGAAAGGAGCTGGCATCTCACTCTCTTTGAATCTTCTTTATCATGCTAGGATTAGCAGGAAAAAGCAAAAAATTTCAGAATTGCACCTTGCAATGTGGAGATATTACTGTTTGTGCATTTACAATATTCATTGATTTTTGCCATTGAAAAACATGTTTTTCATATACCAGAAATGTTTGAAGCTACTGACTGAATGAAAGGAGCTGGCATCTCACTCTCTTTGAATCTTCTTTATCATGCTAGGATTAACAGGAAAAAGCAAAAAATTTCAGAATTGCACCTTGCAATGTGGAGATATTACTGTTTGTGCATTTACAATATTCATTGATTTTTGCCATTGAAAAACATGTTTTTCATATACCAGAAATGTTTGAAGCTACTGACTGAATGAAAGGAGCTGGCATCTCACTCTCTTTGAATCTTCTTTATCATGCTAGGATTAACAGGAAAAAGCTAAAAATTTCAGAATTGCACCGTGCAATGTGGAGATATTACTGTTTGTGCATTTACAATATTCATTGATTTTTGCCATTGAAAAACATGTTTTTCATATACCAGAAATGTTTGAAGCTACTGACTGAATGAAAGGAGCTGGCATCTCACTCTCTTTGAATCTTCTTTATCATGCTAGGATTAGCAGGAAAAAGCAAAAAATTTCAGAATTGCACCTTGCAATGTGGAGATATTACTGTTTGTGCATTTACAATATTCATTGATTTTTGCCATTGAAAAACATGTTTTTCATATACCAGAAATGTTTGAAGCTACTGACTGAATGAAAGGAGCTGGCATCTCACTCTCTTTGAATCTTCTTTATCATGCTAGGATTAACAGGAAAAAGCTAAAAATTTCAGAATTGCACCGTGCAATGTGGAGATATTACTGTTTGTGCATTTACAATATTCATTGATTTTTGCCATTGAAAAACATGTTTTTCATATACCAGAAATGTTTGAAGCTACTGACTGAATGAAAGGAGCTGGCATCTCACTCTCTTTGAATCTTTATCATGCTAGGATTAGCAGGAAAAAGCAAAAAATTTCAGAATTGCACCTTGCAATGTGGAGATATTACTGTTTGTGCATTTACAATATTCATTGATTTTTGCCATTGAAAAACGTTTTTCATATACCAGAAATGTTTGAAGCTACTGACTGAATGAAAGGAGCTGGCATCTCACTCACTTTGAATCTTCTTTATCATGCTAGGATTAACAGGAAAAAGCAAAAAATTTCAGAATTGCACCTTGCAATGTGGAGATATTACTGTTTGTGCATTTACAATATTCATTGATTTTTGCCATTGAAAAACATGTTTTTCATATACCAGAAATGTTTGAAGCTACTGACTGAATGAAAGGAGCTGGCATCTCACTCTCTTTGAATCTTCTTTATCATGCTAGGATTAACAGGAAAAAGCTAAAAATTTCAGAATTGCACCGTGCAATGTGGAGATATTACTGTTTGTGCATTTACAATATTCATTGATTTTTGCCATTGAAAAACATGTTTTTCATATACCAGAAATGTTTGAAGCTACTGACTGAATGAAAGGAGCTGGCATCTCACTCTCTTTGAATCTTCTTTATCATGCTAGGATTAACAGGAAAAAGCAAAAAATTTCAGAATTGCACCTTGCAATGTGGAGATATTACTGTTTGTGCATTTACAATATTCATTGATTTTTGCCATTGAAAAACATGTTTTTCATATACCAGAAATGTTTGAAGCTACTGACTGAATGAAAGGAGCTGGCATCTCACTCTCTTTGAATCTTCTTTATCATGCTAGGATTAGCAGGAAAAAGCAAAAAATTTCAGAATTGCACCTTGCAATGTGGAGATATTACTGTTTGTGCATTTACAATATTCATTGATTTTTGCCATTGAAAAACATGTTTTTCATATACCAGAAATGTTTGAAGCTACTGACTGAAAGGAGCTGGCATCTCACTCTCTTTGAATCTTCTTTATCATGCTAGGATTAACAGGAAAAAGCTAAAAATTTCAGAATTGCACCGTGCAATGTGGAGATATTACTGTTTGTGCATTTACAATATTCATTGATTTTTGCCATTGAAAAACATGTTTTTCATATACCAGAAATGTTTGAAGCTACTGACTGAATGAAAGGAGCTGGCATCTCACTCTCTTTGAATCTTCTTTATCATGCTAAGAGGAGCAGGAAAAAGCAAAAAATTTCAGAATTGCACCTTCAATGCGGAGAAATTACTCTTTGTGCATTTACAATATTCATTGATTTTTGCCATTGAAAAACGTCCAGAAATGATTGAAGCTACTGACTGAATGAAAGGAGCTGGCATCTCACTCTCTTTGAATCTTCTTTATCATGCTAAGAGGAGCAGGAAAAAGCAAAAAAATTTCAGAATTGCACCTTGCAATGCGGAGAAATTACTGTTTGTGCATTTACAATATTCATTAATTTTTGCCATTGAAAAACATCATGTTATTCATATACCAGAAATGATTGAAGCTACTGACTGAATGAAAGGAGCTGGCATCTCACTCTCTTTGAATCTTCTTTATCATGCTAAGAGGAGCAGGAAAAAGCAAAAAATTTCAGAATTGCACCTTGCAATGCGGAGAAATTACTGTTTGTGCATTTACAATATTCATTGATTTTTGCCATTGAAAAACATCATGTTATTCATATACCAGAAATGTTTGAAGCTACTGACTGAATGAAAGGAGCTGGCATCTCACTCTCTTTGAATCTTCTTTATCATACTAAGAGGAGCAGGAAAAAGCAAAAAATTTCAGAATTGCACCTTGCAATGCGGAGAAATTACTGTTTGTGCATTTACAATATTCATTGATTTTTGCCATTGAAAAACGTCCAGAAATGATTGAAGCTACTGACTGAATGAAAGGAGCTGGCATCTCACTCTCTTTGAATCTTCTTTATCATGCTAAGAGGAGCAGGAAAAAGCAAAAAATTTCAGAATTGCACCTTGCAATGCGGAGAAATTACTGTTTGTGCATTTACAATATTCATTGATTTTTGCCATTGAAAAACGTCCAGAAATGATTGAAGCTACTGACTGAATGAAAGGAGCTGGCATCTCACTCTCTTTGAATCTTCTTTATCATGCTAAGAGGAGCAGGAAAAAGCAAAAAATTTCAGAATTGCACCTTGCAATGCGGAGAAATTACTGTTTGTGCATTTACAATATTCATTGATTTTTGCCGCCATTGAAAAACATCATGTTATTCATATACCAGAAATGTTTGAAGCTACTGACTGAATGAAAGGAGCTGGCATCTCACTCTCTTTGAGTCTTTATCATGCTAGGATTAACAGGAAAAAGCTAAAAATTTCAGAATTGCACCGTGCAATGTGGAGATATTACTGTTTGTGCATTTACAATATTCATTGATTTTTGCCATTGAAAAACATGTTTTTCATATACCAGAAATGTTTGAAGCTACTGACTGAATGAAAGGAGCTGGCATCTCACTCTCTTTGAATCTTCTTTATCATGCTAGGATTAGCAGGAAAAAGCAAAAAATTTCAGAATTGCTCCTTGCAATGTGGAGATATTACTGTTTGTGCATTTACAATATTCATTGATTTTTGCCATTGAAAAACATGTTTTTCATATACCAGAAATGTTTGAAGCTACTGACTGAATGAAAGGAGCTGGCATCTCACTCTCTTTGAATCTTCTTTATCATGCTAGGATTAACAGGAAAAAGCAAAAAATTTCAGAATTGCACCTTGCAATGTGGAGATATTACTGTTTGTGCATTTACAATATTCATTGATTTTTGCCATTGAAAAACATGTTTTTCATATACCAGAAATGTTTGAAGCTACTGACTGAATGAAAGGAGCTGGCATCTCACTCTCTTTGAATCTTCTTTATCATGCTAGGATTAACAGGAAAAAGCAAAAAATTTCAGAATTGCACCTTGCAATGTGGAGATATTACTGTTTGTGCATTTACAATATTCATTGATTTTTGCCATTGAAAAACATGTTTTTCATATACCAGAAATGTTTGAAGCTACTGACTGAATGAAAGGAGCTGGCATCTCACTCTCTTTGAATCTTCTTTATCATGCTAGGATTAACAGGAAAAAGCAAAAAATTTCAGAATTGCACCTTGCAATGTGGAGATATTACTGTTTGTGCATTTACAATATTCATTGATTTTTGCCATTGAAAAACATGTTTTTCATATACCAGAAATGTTTGAAGCTACTGACTGAATGAAAGGAGCTGGCATCTCAATCTCTTTGAATCTTCTTTATCATGCTAGGATTAACAGGAAAAAGCTAAAAATTTCAGAATTGCACCGTGCAATGTTGAGATATTTCTGTTTGTGCATTTACAATATTCATTGATTTTTGCCATTGAAAAACATGTTTTTCATATACCAGAAATGTTTGAAGCTACTGACTGAATGAAAGGAGCTGGCATCTCACTCTCTTTGAATCTTCTTTATCATGCTAGGATTAGCAGGAAAAAGCAAAAAATTTCAGAATTGCACCTTGCAATGTGGAGATATTACTGTTTGTGCATTTACAATATTCATTGATTTTTGCCATTGAAAAACATGTTTTTCATATACCAGAAATGTTTGAAGCTACTGACTGAATGAAAGGAGCTGGCATCTCACTCTCTTTGAATCTTCTTTATCATGCTAGGATTAACAGGAAAAAGCTAAAAATTTCAGAATTGCACCGTGCAATGTGGAGATATTACTGTTTGTGCATTTACAATATTCATTGATTTTTGCCATTGAAAAACATGTTTTTCATATACCAGAAATGTTTGAAGCTACTGACTGAATGAAAGGAGCTGGCATCTCACTCTCTTTGAATCTTCTTTATCATGCTAGGATTAGCAGGAAAAAGCAAAAAATTTCAGAATTGCACCTTGCAATGTGGAGATATTACTGTTTGTGCATTTACAATATTCATTGATTTTTGCCATTGAAAAACATGTTTTTCATATACCAGAAATGTTTGAAGCTACTGACTGAATGAAAGGAGCTGGCATCTCACTCTCTTTGAATCTTCTTTATCATGCTAGGATTAACAGGAAAAAGCAAAAAATTTCAGAATTGCACCTTGCAATGTGGAGATATTACTGTTTGTGCATTTACAATATTCATTGATTTTTGCCATTGAAAAACATGTTTTTCATATACCAGAAATGTTTGAAGCTACTGACTGAATGAAAGGAGCTGGCATCTCACTCTCTTTGAATCTTCTTTATCATGCTAGGATTAACAGGAAAAAGCTAAAAATTTCAGAATTGCACCGTGCAATGTGGAGATATTACTGTTTGTGCATTTACAATATTCATTGATTTTTGCCATTGAAAAACATGTTTTTCATATACCAGAAATGTTTGAAGCTACTGACTGAATGAAAGGAGCTGGCATCTCACTCTCTTTGAATCTTCTTTATCATGCTAGGATTAGCAGGAAAAAGCAAAAAATTTCAGAATTGCACCTTGCAATGTGGAGATATTACTGTTTGTGCATTTACAATATTCATTGATTTTTGCCATTGAAAAACATGTTTTTCATATACCAGAAATGTTTGAAGCTACTGACTGAATGAAAGGAGCTGGCATCTCACTCTCTTTGAATCTTCTTTATCATGCTAGGATTAACAGGAAAAAGCTAAAAATTTCAGAATTGCACCTTGCAATGTGGAGATATTACTGTTTGTGCATTTACAATATTCATTGATTTTTGCCATTGAAAAACGTTTTTCATATACCAGAAATGTTTGAAGCTACTGACTGAATGAAAGGAGCTGGCATCTCACTCTCTTTGAATCTTTATCATGCTAGGATTAGCAGGAAAAAGCAAAAAATTTCAGAATTGCACCTTGCAATGTGGAGATATTAGTTTGTGCATTTACAATATTCATTGATTTTTGCCATTGAAAAACATGTTTTTCATATACCAGAAATGTTTGAAGCTACTGACTGAATGAAAGGAGCTGGCATCTCACTCTCTTTGAATCTTCTTTATCATGCTAGGATTAACAGGAAAAAGCAAAGAATTTCAGAATTGCACCTTGCAATGTGGAGATATTACTGTTTGTGCATTTACAATATTCATTGATTTTTGCCATTGAAAAACATGTTTTTCATATACCAGAAATGTTTGAAGCTACTGACTGAATGAAAGGAGCTGGCATCTCACTCTCTTTGAATCTTCTTTATCATGCTAGGATTAACAGGAAAAAGCTAAAAATTTCAGAATTGCACCGTGCAATGTGGAGATATTACTGTTTGTGCATTTACAATATTCATTGATTTTTGCCATTGAAAAACATGTTTTTCATATACCAGAAATGTTTGAAGCTACTGACTGAATGAAAGGAGCTGGCATCTCACTCTCTTTGAATCTTCTTTATCATGCTAGGATTAGCAGGAAAAAGCAAAAAATTTCAGAATTGCACCTTGCAATGTGGAGATATTACTGTTTGTGCATTTACAATATTCATTGATTTTTGCCATTGAAAAACATGTTTTTCATATACCAGAAATGTTTGAAGCTACTGACTGAATGAAAGGAGCTGGCATCTCACTCTCTTTGAATCTTCTTTATCATGCTAGGATTAACAGGAAAAAGCTAAAAATTTCAGAATTGCACCTTGCAATGTGGAGATATTACTGTTTGTGCATTTACAATATTCATTGATTTTTGCCATTGAAAAACATGTTTTTCATATACCAGAAATGTTTGAAGCTACTGACTGAATGAAAGGAGCTGGCATCTCACTCTCTTTGAATCTTCTTTATCATGCTAGGATTAGCAGGAAAAAGCAAAAAATTTCAGAATTGCACCTTGCAATGTGGAGATATTACTGTTTGTGCATTTACAATATTCATTGATTTTTGCCATTGAAAAACATGTTTTTCATATACCAGAAATGTTTGAAGCTACTGACTGAATGAAAGGAGCTGGCATCTCACTCTCTTTGAATCTTCTTTATCATGCTAGGATTAACAGGAAAAAGCAAAAAATTTCAGAATTGCACCTTGCAATGTGGAGATATTACTGTTTGTGCATTTACAATATTCATTGATTTTTGCCATTGAAAAACATGTTTTTCATATACCAGAAATGTTTGAAGCTACTGACTGAATGAAAGGAGCTGGCATCTCACTCTCTTTGAATCTTCTTTATCATGCTAGGATTAACAGGAAAAAGCTAAAAATTTCAGAATTGCACCGTGCAATGTTGAGATATTACTGTTTGTGCATTTACAATATTCATTGATTTTTGCCATTGAAAAACATGTTTTTCATATACCAGAAATGTTTGAAGCTACTGACTGAATGAAAGGAGCTGGCATCTCACTCTCTTTGAATCTTCTTTATCATGCTAGGATTAGCAGGAAAAAGCAAAAAATTTCAGAATTGCACCTTGCAATGTGGAGATATTACTGTTTGTGCATTTACAATATTCATTGATTTTTGCCATTGAAAAACATGTTTTTCATATACCAGAAATGTTTGAAGCTACTGACTGAATGAAAGGAGCTGGCATCTCACTCTCTTTGAATCTTCTTTATCATGCTAGGATTAACAGGAAAAAGCTAAAAATTTCAGAATTGCACCGTGCAATGTGGAGATATTACTGTTTGTGCATTTACAATATTCATTGATTTTTGCCATTGAAAAACATGTTTTTCATATACCAGAAATGTTTGAAGCTACTGACTGAATGAAAGGAGCTGGCATCTCACTCTCTTTGAATCTTCTTTATCATGCTAGGATTAGCAGGAAAAAGCAAAACATTTCAGAATTGCACCTTGCAATGTGGAGATATTACTGTTTGTGCATTTACAATATTCATTGATTTTTGCCATTGAAAAACATGTTTTTCATATACCAGAAATGTTTGAAGCTACTGACTGAATGAAAGGAGCTGGCATCTCACTCTCTTTGAATCTTCTTTATCATGCTAGGATTAACAGGAAAAAGCAAAAAATTTCAGAATTGCACCTTGCAATGTGGAGATATTACTGTTTGTGCATTTACAATATTCATTGATTTTTGCCATTGAAAAACATGTTTTTCATATACCAGAAATGTTTGAAGCTACTGACTGAATGAAAGGAGCTGGCATCTCACTCTCTTTGAATCTTCTTTATCATGCTAGGATTAGCAGGAAAAAGCAAAAAATTTCAGAATTGCACCTTGCAATGTGGAGATATTACTGTTTGTGCATTTACAATATTCATTGATTTTTGCCAATGAAAAACATGTTTTTCATATACCAGAAATGTTTGAAGCTACTGACTGAATGAAAGGAGCTGGCATCTCACTCTCTTTGAATCTTCTTTATCATGCTAGGATTAACAGGAAAAAGCTAAAAATTTCAGAATTGCACCGTGCAATGTGGAGATATTACTGTTTGTGCATTTACAATATTCATTGATTTTTGCCATTGAAAAACATGTTTTTCATATACCAGAAATGTTTGAAGCTACTGACTGAATGAAAGGAGCTGGCATCTCACTCTCTTTGAATCTTCTTTATCATGCTAGGATTAGCAGGAAAAAGCAAAAAATTTCAGACTTGCACCTTGCAATGTGGAGATATTACTGTTTGTGCATTTACAATATTCATTGATTTTTGCCATTGAAAAACATGTTTTTCATATACCAGAAATGTTTGAAGCTACTGACTGAATGAAAGGAGCTGGCATCTCACTCTCTTTGAATCTTCTTTATCATGCTAGGATTAGCAGGAAAAAGCAAAAAATTTCAGAATTGCACCTTGCAATGTGGAGATATTACTGTTTGTGCATTTACAATATTCATTGATTTTTGCCATTGAAAAACATGTTTTTCATATACCAGAAATGTTTGAAGCTACTGACTGAATGAAAGGAGCTGGCATCTCACTCTCTTTGAATCTTCTTTATCATGCTAGGATTAACAGGAAAAAGCAAAAAATTTCAGAATTGCACCTTGCAATGTGGAGATATTACTGTTTGTGCATTTACAATATTCATTGATTTTTGCCATTGAAAAACATGTTTTTCATATACCAGAAATGTTTGAAGCTACTGACTGAATGAAAGGAGCTGGCATCTCACTCTCTTTGAATCTTCTTTATCATGCTAGGATTAGCAGGAAAAAGCAAAAAATTTCAGAATTGCACCTTGCAATGTGGAGATATTACTGTTTGTGCATTTACAATATTCATTGATTTTTGCCATTGAAAAACATGTTTTTCATATACCAGAAATGTTTGAAGCTACTGACTGAAAGGAGCTGGCATCTCACTCTCTTTGAATCTTCTTTATCATGCTAGGATTAACAGGAAAAAGCTAAAAATTTCAGAATTGCACCGTGCAATGTGGAGATATTACTGTTTGTGCATTTACAATATTCATTGATTTTTGCCATTGAAAAACATGTTTTTCATATACCAGAAATGTTTGAAGCTACTGACTGAATGAAAGGAGCTGGCATCTCACTCTCTTTGAATCTTCTTTATCATGCTAAGAGGAGCAGGAAAAAGCAAAAAATTTCAGAATTGCACCTTCAATGCGGAGAAATTACTCTTTGTGCATTTACAATATTCATTGATTTTTGCCATTGAAAAACGTCCAGAAATGATTGAAGCTACTGACTGAATGAAAGGAGCTGGCATCTCACTCTCTTTGAATCTTCTTTATCATGCTAAGAGGAGCAGGAAAAAGCAAAAAAATTTCAGAATTGCACCTTGCAATGCGGAGAAATTACTGTTTGTGCATTTACAATATTCATTAATTTTTGCCATTGAAAAACATCATGTTATTCATATACCAGAAATGATTGAAGCTACTGACTGAATGAAAGGAGCTGGCATCTCACTCTCTTTGAATCTTCTTTATCATGCTAAGAGGAGCAGGAAAAAGCAAAAAATTTCAGAATTGCACCTTGCAATGCGGAGAAATTACTGTTTGTGCATTTACAATATTCATTGATTTTTGCCATTGAAAAACATCATGTTATTCATATACCAGAAATGTTTGAAGCTACTGACTGAATGAAAGGAGCTGGCATCTCACTCTCTTTGAATCTTCTTTATCATACTAAGAGGAGCAGGAAAAAGCAAAAAATTTCAGAATTGCACCTTGCAATGCGGAGAAATTACTGTTTGTGCATTTACAATATTCATTGATTTTTGCCATTGAAAAACGTCCAGAAATGATTGAAGCTACTGACTGAATGAAAGGAGCTGGCATCTCACTCTCTTTGAATCTTCTTTATCATGCTAAGAGGAGCAGGAAAAAGCAAAAAATTTCAGAATTGCACCTTGCAATGCGGAGAAATTACTGTTTGTGCATTTACAATATTCATTGATTTTTGCCATTGAAAAACGTCCAGAAATGATTGAAGCTACTGACTGAATGAAAGGAGCTGGCATCTCACTCTCTTTGAATCTTCTTTATCATGCTAAGAGGAGCAGGAAAAAGCAAAAAATTTCAGAATTACACCTTGCAATGCGGAGAAATTACTGTTTGTGCATTTACAATATTCATTGATTTTTGCCGCCATTGAAAAACATCATGTTATTCATATACCAGAAATGTTTGAAGCTACTGACTGAATGAAAGGAGCTGGCATCTCACTCTCTTTGAATCTTCTTTATCATGCTAGGATTAACAGGAAAAAGCAAAAAATTTCAGAATTGCACCTTGCAATGTGGAGATATTACTGTTTGTGCATTTACAATATTCATTGATTTTTGCCATTGAAAAACATGTTTTTCATATACCAGAAATGTTTGAAGCTACTGACTGAATGAAAGGAGCTGGCATCTCACTCTCTTTGAATCTTCTTTATCATGCTAGGATTAGCAGGAAAAAGCAAAAAATTTCAGAATTGCACCTTGCAATGTGGAGATATTACTGTTTGTGCATTTACAATATTCATTGATTTTTGCCATTGAAAAACATGTTTTTCATATACCAGAAATGTTTGAAGCTACTGACTGAATGAAAGGAGCTGGCATCTCACTCTCTTTGAATCTTCTTTATCATGCTAGGATTAACAGGAAAAAGCTAAAAATTTCAGAATTGCACCGTGCAATGTGGAGATATTACTGTTTGTGCATTTACAATATTCATTGATTTTTGCCATTGAAAAACATGTTTTTCATATACCAGAAATGTTTGAAGCTACTGACTGAATGAAAGGAGCTGGCATCTCACTCTCTTTGAATCTTCTTTATCATGCTAGGATTAGCAGGAAAAAGCAAAAAATTTCAGAATTGCACCTTGCAATGTGGAGATATTACTGTTTGTGCATTTACAATATTCATTGATTTTTGCCATTGAAAAACATGTTTTTCATATACCAGAAATGTTTGAAGCTACTGACTGAATGAAAGGAGCTGGCATCTCACTCTCTTTGAATCTTCTTTATCATGCTAGGATTAACAGGAAAAAGCAAAAAATTTCAGAATTGCACCTTGCAATGTGGAGATATTACTGTTTGTGCATTTACAATATTCATTGATTTTTGCCATTGAAAAACATGTTTTTCATATACCAGAAATGTTTGAAGCTACTGACTGAATGAAAGGAGCTGGCATCTCACTCTCTTTGAATCTTCTTTATCATGCTAGGATTAACAGGAAAAAGCTAAAAATTTCAGAATTGCACCGTGCAATGTTGAGATATTACTGTTTGTGCATTTACAATATTCATTGATTTTTGCCATTGAAAAACATGTTTTTCATATACCAGAAATGTTTGAAGCTACTGACTGAATGAAAGGAGCTGGCATCTCACTCTCTTTGAATCTTCTTTATCATGCTAGGATTAGCAGGAAAAAGCAAAAAATTTCAGAATTGCACCTTGCAATGTGGAGATATTACTGTTTGTGCATTTACAATATTCATTGATTTTTGCCATTGAAAAACATGTTTTTCATATACCAGAAATGTTTGAAGCTACTGACTGAATGAAAGGAGCTGGCATCTCACTCTCTTTGAATCTTCTTTATCATGCTAGGATTAACAGGAAAAAGCTAAAAATTTCAGAATTGCACCGTGCAATGTGGAGATATTACTGTTTGTGCATTTACAATATTCATTGATTTTTGCCATTGAAAAACATGTTTTTCATATACCAGAAATGTTTGAAGCTACTGACTGAATGAAAGGAGCTGGCATCTCACTCTCTTTGAATCTTCTTTATCATGCTAGGATTAGCAGGAAAAAGCAAAAAATTTCAGAATTGCACCTTGCAATGTGGAGATATTACTGTTTGTGCATTTACAATATTCATTGATTTTTGCCATTGAAAAACATGTTTTTCATATACCAGAAATGTTTGAAGCTACTGACTGAATGAAAGGAGCTGGCATCTCACTCTCTTTGAATCTTCTTTATCATGCTAGGATTAACAGGAAAAAGCAAAAAATTTCAGAATTGCACCTTGCAATGTGGAGATATTACTGTTTGTGCATTTACAATATTCATTGATTTTTGCCATTGAAAAACATGTTTTTCATATACCAGAAATGTTTGAAGCTACTCACTGAATGAAAGGAGCTGGCATCTCACTCTCTTTGAATCTTCTTTATCATGCTAGGATTAACAGGAAAAAGCTAAAAATTTCAGAATTGCACCGTGCAATGTTGAGATATTACTGTTTGTGCATTTACAATATTCATTGATTTTTGCCATTGAAAAACGTTTTTCATATACCAGAAATGTTTGAAGCTACTGACTGAATGAAAGGAGCTGGCATCTCACTCTCTTTGAATCTTCTTTATCATGCTAGGATTAGCAGGAAAAAGCAAAAAATTTCAGAATTGCACCTTGCAATGTGGAGATATTACTGTTTGTGCATTTACAATATTCATTGATTTTTGCCATTGAAAAACATGTTTTTCATATACCAGAAATGTTTGAAGCTACTGACTGAATGAAAGGAGCTGGCATCTCACTCTCTTTGAATCTTCTTTATCATGCTAGGATTAACAGGAAAAAGCTAAAAATTTCAGAATTGCACCGTGCAATGTGGAGATATTACTGTTTGTGCATTTACAATATTCATTGATTTTTGCCATTGAAAAACATGTTTTTCATATACCAGAAATGTTTGAAGCTACTGACTGAATGAAAGGAGCTGGCATCTCACTCTCTTTGAATCTTCTTTATCATGCTAGGATTAGCAGGAAAAAGCAAAAAATTTCAGAATTGCACCTTGCAATGTGGAGATATTACTGTTTGTGCATTTACAATATTCATTGATTTTTGCCATTGAAAAACATGTTTTTCATATACCAGAAATGTTTGAAGCTACTGACTGAATGAAAGGAGCTGGCATCTCACTCTCTTTGAATCTTCTTTATCATGCTAGGATTAACAGGAAAAAGCAAAAAATTTCAGAATTGCACCTTGCAATGTGGAGATATTACTGTTTGTGCATTTACAATATTCATTGATTTTTGCCATTGAAAAACGTTTTTCATATACCAGAAATGTTTGAAGCTACTGACTGAATGAAAGGAGCTGGCATCTCACTCTCTTTGAATCTTCTTTATCATGCTAGGATTAGCAGGAAAAAGCAAAAAATTTCAGAATTGCACCTTGCAATGTGGAGATATTACTGTTTGTGCATTTACAATATTCATTGATTTTTGCCATTGAAAAACATGTTTTTCATATACCAGAAATGTTTGAAGCTACTGACTGAATGAAAGGAGCTGGCATCTCACTCTCTTTGAATCTTCTTTATCATGCTAGGATTAACAGGAAAAAGCTAAAAATTTCAGAATTGCACCGTGCAATGTGGAGATATTACTGTTTGTGCATTTACAATATTCATTGATTTTTGCCATTGAAAAACATGTTTTTCATATACCAGAAATGTTTGAAGCTACTGACTGAATGAAAGGAGCTGGCATCTCACTCTCTTTGAATCTTCTTTATCATGCTAGGATTAGCAGGAAAAAGCAAAAAATTTCAGAATTGCACCTTGCAATGTGGAGATATTACTGTTTGTGCATTTACAATATTCATTGATTTTTGCCATTGAAAAACATGTTTTTCATATACCAGAAATGTTTGAAGCTACTGACTGAATGAAAGGAGCTGGCATCTCACTCTCTTTGAATCTTCTTTATCATGCTAGGATTAACAGGAAAAAGCAAAAAATTTCAGAATTGCACCTTGCAATGTGGAGATATTACTGTTTGTGCATTTACAATATTCATTGATTTTTGCCATTGAAAAACATGTTTTTCATATACCAGAAATGTTTGAAGCTACTGACTGAATGAAAGGAGCTGGCATCTCACTCTCTTTGAATCTTCTTTATCATGCTAGGATTAACAGGAAAAAGCTAAAAATTTCAGAATTGCACCGTGCAATGTTGAGATATTACTGTTTGTGCATTTACAATATTCATTGATTTTTGCCATTGAAAAACATGTTTTTCATATACCAGAAATGTTTGAAGCTACTGACTGAATGAAAGGAGCTGGCATCTCACTCTCTTTGAATCTTCTTTATCATGCTAGGATTAGCAGGAAAAAGCAAAAAATTTCAGAATTGCACCTTGCAATGTGGAGATATTACTGTTTGTGCATTTACAATATTCATTGATTTTTGCCATTGAAAAACATGTTTTTCATATACCAGAAATGTTTGAAGCTACTGACTGAATGAAAGGAGCTGGCATCTCACTCTCTTTGAATCTTCTTTATCATGCTAGGATTAGCAGGAAAAAGCAAAAAATTTCAGAATTGCACCTTGCAATGTGGAGATATTACTGTTTGTGCATTTACAATATTCATTGATTTTTGCCATTGAAAAACGTTTTTCATATACCAGAAATGTTTGAAGCTACTGACTGAATGAAAGGAGCTGGCATCTCACTCTCTTTGAATCTTCTTTATCATGCTAGGATTAACAGGAAAAAGCAAAAAATTTCAGAATTGCACCTTGCAATGTGGAGATATTACTGTTTGTGCATTTACAATATTCATTGATTTTTGCCATTGAAAAACATGTTTTTCATATACCAGAAATGTTTGAAGCTACTGACTGAATGAAAGGAGCTGGCATCTCACTCTCTTTGAATCTTCTTTATCATGCTAGGATTAACAGGAAAAAGGTAAAAATTTCAGAATTGCACCGTGCAATGTGGAGATATTACTGTTTGTGCATTTACAATATTCATTGATTTTTGCCATTGAAAAACATGTTTTTCATATACCAGAAATGTTTGAAGCTACTGACTGAATGAAAGGAGCTGGCATCTCACTCTCTTTGAATCTTCTTTATCATGCTAGGATTAGCAGGAAAAAGCAAAAAATTTCAGAATTGCACCTTGCAATGTGGAGATATTACTGTTTGTGCATTTACAATATTCATTGATTTTTGCCATTGAAAAACATGTTTTTCATATACCAGAAATGTTTGAAGCTACTGACTGAATGAAAGGAGCTGGCATCTCACTCTCTTTGAATCTTCTTTATCATGCTAGGATTAACAGGAAAAAGCAAAAAATTTCAGAATTGCACCTTGCAATGTGGAGATATTACTGTTTGTGCATTTACAATATTCATTGATTTTTGCCATTGAAAAACATGTTTTTCATATACCAGAAATGTTTGAAGCTACTGACTGAATGAAAGGAGCTGGCATCTCACTCTCTTTGAATCTTCTTTATCATGCTAGGATTAACAGGAAAAAGCTAAAAATTTCAGAATTGCACCGTGCAATGTGGAGATATTACTGTTTGTGCATTTACAATATTCATTGATTTTTGCCATTGAAAAACATGTTTTTCATATACCAGAAATGTTTGAAGCTACTGACTGAATGAAAGGAGCTGGCATCTCACTCTCTTTGAATCTTCTTTATCATGCTAGGATTAGCAGGAAAAAGCAAAAAATTTCAGAATTGCACCTTGCAATGTGGAGATATTACTGTTTGTGCATTTACAATATTCATTGATTTTTGCCATTGAAAAACATGTTTTTCATATACCAGAAATGTTTGAAGCTACTGACAATGAAAGGAGCTGGCATCTCACTCTCTTTGAATCTTCTTTATCATGCTAGGATTAACAGGAAAAAGCAAAAAATTTCAGAATTGCACCTTGCAATGTGGAGATATTACTGTTTGTGCATTTACAATATTCATTGATTTTTGCCATTGAAAAACATGTTTTTCATATACCAGAAATGTTTGAAGCTACTGACTGAATGAAAGGAGCTGGCATCTTACTCTCTTTGAATCT
>NW_027365614.1:0-102143 GCF_046119375.1 Phyllobates terribilis | reverse complement strand
GTTTTTCATATCCAGAAATGTTGAAGCTACTGACTGAATGAAGGAGCTGGCATCTCACTCTCTTTGAATCTTCCTTTATCCTGCTAGGATTAACAGAAAAAGCAAAAAATTTCAGAATTGCACCTTGCAATGTGGAGATATTACTGTTTGTGCATTTACAATATTCATTGATTTTGCCATTGAAAAACATGTTTTTCATATACCAGAAATGTTTGAAGCTACTGACTGAATGAAAGGAGCTGGCATCTCACTCTCTTTGAATCTTCTTTATCATGCTAGGATTAACAGGAAAAAGCTAAAAATTTCAGAATTGCACCGTGCAATGTGGAGATATTACTGTTTGTGCATTTACAATATTCATTGATTTTTGCCATTGAAAAACATGTTTTTCATATACCAGAAATGTTTGAAGCTACTGACTGAATGAAAGGAGCTGGCATCTCACTCTCTTGAATCTTCTTTATCATGCTAGGATTAACAGGAAAAAGCTAAAAATTTCAGAATTGCACCGTGCAATGTGGAGATATTACTGTTTGTGCATTTACAATATTCATTGATTTTTGCCATTGAAAAACATGTTTTTCATATACCAGAAATGTTTGAAGCTACTGACTGAATGAAAGGAGCTGGCATCTCACTCTCTTTGAATCTTCTTTATCATGCTAGGATTAGCAGGAAAAAGCAAAAATTTCAGAATTGCACCGTGCAATGTGGAGATATTACTGTTTGTGCATTTACAATATTCATTGATTTTTGCCATTGAAAAACATGTTTTTCATATACCAGAAATGTTTGAAGCTACTGACTGAATGAAAGGAGCTGGCATCTCACTCTCTTTGAATCTTCTTTATCATGCTAGGATTAACAGGAAAAAGCTAAAAATTTCAGAATTGCACCGTGCAATGTGGAGATATTACTGTTTGTGCATTTACAATATTCATTGATTTTTGCCATTGAAAAACATGTTTTTCATATACCAGAAATGTTTGAAGCTACTGACTGAATGAAAGGAGCTGGCATCTCACTCTCTTTGAATCTTCTTTATCATGCTAGGATTAGCAGGAAAAAGCAAAAAATTTCAGAATTGCACCTTGCAATGTGGAGATATTACTGTTTGTGCATTTACAATATTCATTGATTTTTGCCATTGAAAAACATGTTTTTCATATACCAGAAATGTTTGAAGCTACTGACTGAATGAAAGGAGCTGGCATCTCACTCTCTTTGAATCTTCTTTATCATGCTAGGATTAACAGGAAAAAGCAAAAAATTTCAGAATTGCACCTTGCAATGTGGAGATATTACTGTTTGTGCATTTACAATATTCATTGATTTTTGCCATTGAAAAACATGTTTTTCATATACCAGAAATGTTTGAAGCTACTGACTGAATGAAAGGAGCTGGCATCTCACTCTCTTTGAATCTTCTTTATCATGCTAGGATTAACAGGAAAAAAGCTAAAAATTTCAGAATTGCACCGTGCAATGTGGAGATATTACTGTTTGTGCATTTACAATATTCATTGATTTTTGCCATTGAAAAACATGTTTTTCATATACCAGAAATGATTGAAGCTACTGACTGAATGAAAGGAGCTGGCATCTCACTCTCTTTGAATCTTCTTTATCATGCTAGGATTAGCAGGAAAAAGCAAAAAATTTCAGAATTGCACCTTGCAATGTGGAGATATTACTGTTTGTGCATTTACAATATTCATTGATTTTTTGCCATTGAAAAACATGTTTTTCATATACCAGAAATGTTTGAAGCTACTGACTGAATGAAAGGAGCTGGCATCTCACTCTCTTTGAATCTTCTTTATCATGCTAGGATTAACAGGAAAAAGCAAAAAATTTCAGAATTGCACCTTGCAATGTGGAGATATTACTGTTTGTGCATTTACAATATTCATTGATTTTTGCCATTGAAAAACATGTTTTTCATATACCAGAAATGTTTGAAGCTACTGACTGAATGAAAGGAGCTGGCATCTCACTCTCTTTGAATCTTCTTTATCATGCTAGGATTAACAGGAAAAAGCTAAAAATTTCAGAATTGCACCGTGCAATGTGGAGATATTACTGTTTGTGCATTTACAATATTCATTGATTTTTGCCATTGAAAAACATGTTTTTCATATACCAGAAATGTTTGAAGCTACTGACTGAATGAAAGGAGCTGGCATCTCACTCTCTTTGAATCTTCTTTATCATGCTAGGATTAGCAGGAAAAAGCAAAAAATTTCAGAATTGCACCTTGCAATGTGGAGATATTACTGTTTGTGCATTTACAATATTCATTGATTTTTGCCATTGAAAAACATGTTTTTCATATACCAGAAATGTTTGAAGCTACTGACTGAATGAAAGGAGCTGGCATCTCACTCTCTTTGAATCTTCTTTATCATGCTAGGATTAACAGGAAAAAGCTAAAAATTTCAGAATTGCACCGTGCAATGTGGAGATATTACTGTTTGTGCATTTACAATATTCATTGATTTTTGCCATTGAAAAACATGTTTTTCATATACCAGAAATGTTTGAAGCTACTGACTGAATGAAAGGAGCTGGCATCTCACTCTCTTTGAATCTTCTTTATCATGCTAGGATTAGCAGGAAAAAGCAAAAAATTTCAGAATTGCACCTTGCAATGTGGAGATATTACTGTTTGTGCATTTACAATATTCATTGATTTTTGCCATTGAAAAACATCATGTTATTCATATACCAGAAATGATTGAAGCTACTGACTGAAGGAAAGGAGCTGGCATCTCACTCTCTTTGAATCTTCTTTATCATGCTAAGAGGAGCAGGAAAAAGCAAAAAATTTCAGAATTGCGCCTTGCAATGCGGAGAAATTACTGTTTGTGCATTTACAAAATTCATTGATTTTTGCCATTGAAAACATCATGTTATTCATATACCAGAAATGATTGAAGCTACTGACTGAAGGAAAGGAGCTGGCATCTCACTCTCTTTGAATCTTCTTTATCATGCTAGGATTAACAGGAAAAAGCTAAAAATTTCAGAATTGCACCGTGCAATGTGGAGATATTACTGTTTGTGCATTTACAATATTCATTGATTTTTGCCATTGAAAAACATGTTTTTCATATACCAGAAATGTTTGAAGCTACTGACTGAATGAAAGGAGCTGGCATCTCACTCTCTTTGAATCTTCTTTATCATGCTAGGATTAGCAGGAAAAAGCAAAAAATTTCAGAATTGCACCTTGCAATGTGGAGATATTACTGTTTGTGCATTTACAATATTCATTGATTTTTGCCATTGAAAAACATGTTTTTCATATACCAGAAATGTTTGAAGCTACTGACTGAATGAAAGGAGCTGGCATCTCACTCTCTTTGAATCTTCTTTATCATGCTAGGATTAACAGGAAAAAGCTAAAAATTTCAGAATTGCACCGTGCAATGTGGAGATATTACTGTTTGTGCATTTACAATATTCATTGATTTTTGCCATTGAAAAACATGTTTTTCATATACCAGAAATGTTTGAAGCTACTGACTGAATGAAAGGAGCTGGCATCTCACTCTCTTTGAATCTTCTTTATCATGCTAGGATTAGCAGGAAAAAGCAAAAAATTTCAGAATTGCACCTTGCAATGTGGAGATATTACTGTTTGTGCATTTACAATATTCATTGATTTTTGCCATTGAAAAACATGTTTTTCATATACCAGAAATGTTTGAAGCTACTGACTGAATGAAAGGAGCTGGCATCTCACTCTCTTTGAATCTTCTTTATCATGCTAGGATTAACAGGAAAAAGCAAAAAATTTCAGAATTGCACCTTGCAATGTGGAGATATTACTGTTTGTGCATTTACAATATTCATTGATTTTTGCCATTGAAAAACATGTTTTTCATATACCAGAAATGTTTGAAGCTACTGACTGAATGAAAGGAGCTGGCATCTCACTCTCTTTGAATCTTCTTTATCATGCTAGGATTAACAGGAAAAAGCTAAAAATTTCAGAATTGCACCGTGCAATGTGGAGATATTACTGTTTGTGCATTTACAATATTCATTGATTTTTGCCATTGAAAAACATGTTTTTCATATACCAGAAATGATTGAAGCTACTGACTGAATGAAAGGAGCTGGCATCTCACTCTCTTTGAATCTTCTTTATCATGCTAGGATTAGCAGGAAAAAGCAAAAAATTTCAGAATTGCACCTTGCAATGTGGAGATATTACTGTTTGTGCATTTACAATATTCATTGATTTTTGCCATTGAAAAACATGTTTTTCATATACCAGAAATGTTTGAAGCTACTGACTGAATGAAAGGAGCTGGCATCTCACTCTCTTTGAATCTTCTTTATCATGCTAGGATTAACAGGAAAAAGCAAAAAATTTCAGAATTGCACCTTGCAATGTGGAGATATTACTGTTTGTGCATTTACAATATTCATTGATTTTTGCCATTGAAAAACATGTTTTTCATATACCAGAAATGTTTGAAGCTACTGACTGAATGAAAGGAGCTGGCATCTCACTCTCTTTGAATCTTCTTTATCATGCTAGGATTAACAGGAAAAAGCTAAAAATTTCAGAATTGCACCGTGCAATGTGGAGATATTACTGTTTGTGCATTTACAATATTCATTGATTTTTGCCATTGAAAAACATGTTTTTCATATACCAGAAATGTTTGAAGCTACTGACTGAATGAAAGGAGCTGGCATCTCACTCTCTTTGAATCTTCTTTATCATGCTAGGATTAGCAGGAAAAAGCAAAAAATTTCAGAATTGCACCTTGCAATGTGGAGATATTACTGTTTGTGCATTTACAATATTCATTGATTTTTGCCATTGAAAAACATGTTTTTCATATACCAGAAATGTTTGAAGCTACTGACTGAATGAAAGGAGCTGGCATCTCACTCTCTTTGAATCTTCTTTATCATGCTAGGATTAACAGGAAAAAGCTAAAAATTTCAGAATTGCACCGTGCAATGTGGAGATATTACTGTTTGTGCATTTACAATATTCATTGATTTTTGCCATTGAAAAACATGTTTTTCATATACCAGAAATGTTTGAAGCTACTGACTGAATGAAAGGAGCTGGCATCTCACTCTCTTTGAATCTTCTTTATCATGCTAGGATTAGCAGGAAAAAGCAAAAAATTTCAGAATTGCACCTTGCAATGTGGAGATATTACTGTTTGTGCATTTACAATATTCATTGATTTTTGCCATTGAAAAACATCATGTTATTCATATACCAGAAATGATTGAAGCTACTGACTGAAGGAAAGGAGCTGGCATCTCACTCTCTTTGAATCTTCTTTATCATGCTAAGAGGAGCAGGAAAAAGCAAAAAATTTCAGAATTGCGCCTTGCAATGCGGAGAAATTACTGTTTGTGCATTTACAAAATTCATTGATTTTTGCCATTGAAAAACATCATGTTATTCATATACCAGAAATGATTGAAGCTACTGACTGAAGGAAAGGAGCTGGCATCTCACTCTCTTTGAATCTTCTTTATCATGCTAAGAGGAGCAGGAAAAAGCAAAAAATTTCAGAATTGCAACTTGCAATGCGGAGAATTTACTGTTTGTGCATTTACAATATTCATTGATTTTTGCCATTGAAAAACGTCCAGAAATGATTGAAGCTACTGACTGAATGAAAGGAGCTGGCATCTCACTCTCTTTGAATCTTCTTTATCATGCTAAGAGGAGCAGGAAAAAGCAAAAAATTTCAGAAATGCACCTTGCAATGCGGAGAAATTACAGTTTGTGCATTTACAATATTCATTGATTTTTGCCATTGAAAAACGTCCAGAAATGATTGAAGCTACTGACTGAATGAAAGGAGCTGGCATCTCACTCTCTTTGAATCTTCTTTATCATGCTAAGAGGAGCAGGAAAAAGCAAAAAATTTCAGAATTGCACCTTGCAATGCGGAGAAATTACTGTTTGTGCATTTACAATATTCGTTGATTTTTGCCATTGAAAAACGTCCAGAAATGATTGAAGCTACTGACTGAATGAAAGGAGCTGGCATCTCACTCTCTTTGAATCTTCTTTATCATGCTAAGAGGAGCAGGAAAAAGCAAAAAATTTCAGAATTGCACCTTGCAATGCGGAGAAATTACAGTTTGTGCATTTACAATATTCATTGATTTTTGCCATTGAAAAACGTCCAGAAATGATTGAAGCTACTGACTGAATGAAAGGAGCTGGCATCTCACTCTCTTTGAATCTTTATCATGCTAGGATTAACAGGAAAAAGCTAAAAATTTCAGAATTGCACCGTGCAATGTGGAGATATTACTGTTTGTGCATTTACAATATTCATTGATTTTTGCCATTGAAAAACATGTTTTTCATATACCAGAAATGTTTGAAGCTACTGACTGAATGAAAGGAGCTGGCATCTCACTCTCTTTGAATCTTCTTTATCATGCTAGGATTAGCAGGAAAAAGCAAAAAATTTCAGAATTGCACCTTGCAATGTGGAGATATTACTGTTTGTGCATTTACAATATTCATTGATTTTTGCCATTGAAAAACATGTTTTTCATATACCAGAAATGTTTGAAGCTACTGACTGAATGAAAGGAGCTGGCATCTCACTCTCTTTGAATCTTCTTTATCATGCTAGGATTAACAGGAAAAAGCTAAAAATTTCAGAATTGCACCGTGCAATGTGGAGATATTACTGTTTGTGCATTTACAATATTCATTGATTTTTGCCATTGAAAAACATGTTTTTCATATACCAGAAATGTTTGAAGCTACTGACTGAATGAAAGGAGCTGGCATCTCACTCTCTTTGAATCTTCTTTATCATGCTAGGATTAGCAGGAAAAAGCAAAAAATTTCAGAATTGCACCTTGCAATGTGGAGATATTACTGTTTGTGCATTTACAATTTCATTGATTTTTGCCATTGAAAAACATGTTTTTCATATACCAGAAATGTTTGAAGCTACTGACTGAATGAAAGGAGCTGGCATCTCACTCTCTTTGAATCTTCTTTATCATGCTAGGATTAGCAGGAAAAAGCAAAAAATTTCAGAATTGCACCTTGCAATGTGGAGATATTACTGTTTGTGCATTTACAATATTCATTGATTTTTGCCATTGAAAAACATGTTTTTCATATACCAGAAATGTTTGAAGCTACTGACTGAATGAAAGGAGCTGGCATCTCACTCTCTTTGAATCTTCTTTATCATGCTAGGATTAACAGGAAAAAGCAAAAAATTTCAGAATTGCACCTTGCAATGTGGAGATATTACTGTTTGTGCATTTACAATATTCATTGATTTTTGCCATTGAAAAATATGTTTTTCATATACCAGAAATGTTTGAAGCTACTGACTGAATGAAAGGAGCTGGCATCTCACTCTCTTTGAATCTTCTTTATCATGCTAGGATTAACAGGAAAAAGCAAAAAATTTCAGAATTGCACCTTGCAATGTGGAGATATTACTGTTTGTGCATTTACAATATTCATTGATTTTTGCCATTGAAAAACATGTTTTTCATATACCAGAAATGTTTGAAGCTACTGACTGAATGAAAGGAGCTGGCATCTCACTCTCTTTGAATCTTCTTTATCATGCTAGGATTAACAGGAAAAAGCTAAAAATTTCAGAATTGCACCGTGCAATGTGGAGATATTACTGTTTGTGCATTTACAATATTCATTAATTTTTGCCATTGAAAAACATGTTTTTCATATACCAGAAATGTTTGAAGCTACTGACTGAATGAAAGGAGCTGGCATCTCACTCTCTTTGAATCTTCTTTATCATGCTAGGATTAACAGGAAAAAGCTAAAAATTTCAGAATTGCACCGTGCAATGTGGAGATATTACTGTTTGTGCATTTACAATATTCATTGATTTTTGCCATTGAAAAACATGTTTTTCATATACCAGAAATGTTTGAAGCTACTGACTGAATGAAAGGAGCTGGCATCTCACTCTCTTTGAATCTTCTTTATCATGCTAGGATTAGCAGGAAAAAGCAAAAAATTTCAGAATTGCACCTTGCAATGTGGAGATATTACTGTTTGTGCATTTACAATATTCATTGATTTTTGCCATTGAAAAACATGTTTTTCATATACCAGAAATGTTTGAAGCTACTGACTGAATGAAAGGAGCTGGCATCTCACTCTCTTTGAATCTTCTTTATCATGCTAGGATTAACAGGAAAAAGCTAAAAATTTCAGAATTGCACCGTGCAATGTGGAGATATTACTGTTTGTGCATTTACAATATTCATTGATTTTTGCCATTGAAAAACATGTTTTTCATATACCAGAAATGTTTGAAGCTACTGACTGAATGAAAGGAGCTGGCATCTCACTCTCTTTGAATCTTCTTTATCATGCTAGGATTAGCAGGAAAAAGCAAAAAATTTCAGAATTGCACCTTGCAATGTGGAGATATTACTGTTTGTGCATTTACAATATTCATTGATTTTTGCCATTGAAAAACATGTTTTTCATATACCAGAAATGTTTGAAGCTACTGACTGAATGAAAGGAGCTGGCATCTCACTCTCTTTGAATCTTCTTTATCATGCTAGGATTAACAGGAAAAAGCAAAAAATTTCAGAATTGCACCTTGCAATGTGGAGATATTACTGTTTGTGCATTTACAATATTCATTGATTTTTGCCATTGAAAAACATGTTTTTCATATACCAGAAATGTTTGAAGCTACTGACTGAATGAAAGGAGCTGGCATCTCACTCTCTTTGAATCTTCTTTATCATGCTAGGATTAACAGGAAAAAGCTAAAAATTTCAGAATTGCACCGTGCAATGTGGAGATATTACTGTTTGTGCATTTACAATATTCATTGATTTTTGCCATTGAAAAACATGTTTTTCATATACCAGAAATGTTTGAAGCTACTGACTGAATGAAAGGAGCTGGCATCTCACTCATTTGAATCTTCTTTATCATGCTAGGATTAACAGGAAAAAGCTAAAAATTTCAGAATTGCACCGTGCAATGTGGAGATATTACTGTTTGTGCATTTACAATATTCATTGATTTTTGCCATTGAAAAACATGTTTTTCATATACCAGAAATGTTTGAAGCTACTGACTGAATGAAAGGAGCTGGCATCTCACTCTCTTTGAATCTTCTTTATCATGCTAGGATTAACAGGAAAAAGCAAAAAATTTCAGAATTGCACCTTGCAATGTGGAGATATTACTGTTTGTGCATTTACAATATTCATTGATTTTTGCCATTGAAAAACATGTTTTTCATATACCAGAAATGTTTGAAGCTACTGACTGAATGAAAGGAGCTGGCATCTCACTCTCTTTGAATCTTCTTTATCATGCTAGGATTAACAGGAAAAAGCTAAAAATTTCAGAATTGCACCGTGCAATGTGGAGATATTACTGTTTGTGCATTTACAATATTCATTGATTTTTGCCATTGAAAAACATGTTTTTCATATACCAGAAATGTTTGAAGCTACTGACTGAATGAAAGGAGCTGGCATCTCACTCTCTTTGAATCTTCTTTATCATGCTAGGATTAGCAGGAAAAAGCAAAAAATTTCAGAATTGCACCTTGCAATGTGGAGATATTACTGTTTGTGCATTTACAATATTCATTGATTTTTGTCATTGAAAAACATGTTTTTCATATACCAGAAATGTTTGAAGCTACTGACTGAATGAAAGGAGCTGGCATCTCACTCTCTTTGAATCTTCTTTATCATGCTAGGATTAACAGGAAAAAGCTAAAAATTTCAGAATTGCACCGTGCAATGTGGAGATATTACTGTTTGTGCATTTACAATATTCATTGATTTTTGCCATTGAAAAACATGTTTTTCATATACCAGAAATGTTTGAAGCTACTGACTGAATGAAAGGAGCTGGCATCTCACTCTCTTTGAATCTTCTTTATCATGCTAGGATTAGCAGGAAAAAGCAAAAAATTTCAGAATTGCACCTTGCAATGTGGAGATATTACTGTTTGTGCATTTACAATATTCATTGATTTTTGCCATTGAAAAACATGTTTTTCATATACCAGAAATGTTTGAAGCTACTGACTGAATGAAAGGAGCTGGCATCTCACTCTCTTTGAATCTTCTTTATCATGCTAGGATTAACAGGAAAAAGCAAAAAATTTCAGAATTGCACCTTGCAATGTGGAGATATTACTGTTTGTGCATTTACAATATTCATTGATTTTTGCCATTGAAAAACATGTTTTTCATATACCAGAAATGTTTGAAGCTACTGACTGAATGAAAGGAGCTGGCATCTCACTCTCTTTGAATCTTCTTTATCATGCTAGGATTAACAGGAAAAAGCTAAAAATTTCAGAATTGCACCGTGCAATGTGGAGATATTACTGTTTGTGCATTTACAATATTCATTGATTTTTGCCATTGAAAAACATGTTTTTCATATACCAGAAATGTTTGAAGCTACTGACTGAATGAAAGGAGCTGGCATCTCACTCTCTTTGAATCTTCTTTATCATGCTAGGATTAGCAGGAAAAAGCAAAAAATTTCAGAATTGCACCTTGCAATGTGGAGATATTACTGTTTGTGCATTTACAATATTCATTGATTTTTGCCATTGAAAAACATGTTTTTCATATACCAGAAATGTTTGAAGCTACTGACTGAATGAAAGGAGCTGGCATCTCACTCTCTTTGAATCTTCTTTATCATGCTAGGATTAGCAGGAAAAAGCAAAAAATTTCAGAATTGCACCTTGCAATGTGGAGATATTACTGTTTGTGCATTTACAATATTCATTGATTTTTGCCATTGAAAAACATGTTTTTCATATACCAGAAATGTTTGAAGCTACTGACTGAATGAAAGGAGCTGGCATCTCACTCTCTTTGAATCTTCTTTATCATGCTAGGATTAACAGGAAAAAGCAAAAAATTTCAGAATTGCACCTTGCAATGTGGAGATATTACTGTTTGTGCATTTACAATATTCATTGATTTTTGCCATTGAAAAACATGTTTTTCATATACCAGAAATGATTGAAGCTACTGACTGAATGAAAGGAGCTGGCATCTCACTCTCTTTGAATCTTCTTTATCATGCTAGGATTAGCAGGAAAAAGCAAAAAATTTCAGAATTGCACCTTGCAATGTGGAGATATTACTGTTTGTGCATTTACAATATTCATTGATTTTTGCCATTGAAAAACATGTTTTTCATATACCAGAAATGTTTGAAGCTACTGACTGAATGAAAGGAGCTGGCATCTCACTCTCTTTGAATCTTCTTTATCATGCTAGGATTAGCAGGAAAAAGCAAAAAATTTCAGAATTGCACCTTGCAATGTGGAGATATTACTGTTTGTGCATTTACAATATTCATTGATTTTTGCCATTGAAAAACATGTTTTTCATATACCAGAAATGTTTGAAGCTACTGACTGAATGAAAGGAGCTGGCATCTCACTCTCTTTGAATCTTCTTTATCATGCTAGGATTAACAGGAAAAAGCTAAAAATTTCAGAATTGCACCGTGCAATGTGGAGATATTACTGTTTGTGCATTTACAATATTCATTGATTTTTGCCATTGAAAAACATGTTTTTCATATACCAGAAATGTTTGAAGCTACTGACTGAATGAAAGGAGCTGGCATCTCACTCTCTTTGAATCTTCTTTATCATGCTAGGATTAACAGGAAAAAGCTAAAAATTTCAGAATTGCACCGTGCAATGTGGAGATATTACTGTTTGTGCATTTACAATATTCATTGATTTTTGCCATTGAAAAACATGTTTTTCATATACCAGAAATGTTTGAAGCTACTGACTGAATGAAAGGAGCTGGCATCTCACTCTCTTTGAATCTTCTTTATCATGCTAGGATTAGCAGGAAAAAGCAAAAAATTTCAGAATTGCACCTTGCAATGTGGAGATATTACTGTTTGTGCATTTACAATATTCATTGATTTTTGCCATTGAAAAACATGTTTTTCATATACCAGAAATGTTTGAAGCTACTGACTGAATGAAAGGAGCTGGCATCTCACTCTCTTTGAATCTTCTTTATCATGCTAGGATTAACAGGAAAAAGCTAAAAATTTCAGAATTGCACCGTGCAATGTGGAGATATTACTGTTTGTGCATTTACAATATTCATTGATTTTTGCCATTGAAAAACATGTTTTTCATATACCAGAAATGATTGAAGCTACTGACTGAATGAAAGGAGCTGGCATCTCACTCTCTTTGAATCTTCTTTATCATGCTAGGATTAGCAGGAAAAAGCAAAAAATTTCAGAATTGCACCTTGCAATGTGGAGATATTACTGTTTGTGCATTTACAATATTCATTGATTTTTGCCATTGAAAAACATGTTTTTCATATACCAGAAATGTTTGAAGCTACTGACTGAATGAAAGGAGCTGGCATCTCACTCTCTTTGAATCTTCTTTATCATGCTAGGATTAGCAGGAAAAAGCAAAAAATTTCAGAATTGCACCTTGCAATGTGGAGATATTACTGTTTGTGCATTTACAATATTCATTGATTTTTGCCATTGAAAAACATGTTTTTCATATACCAGAAATGTTTGAAGCTACTGACTGAATGAAAGGAGCTGGCATCTCACTCTCTTTGAATCTTCTTTATCATGCTAGGATTAACAGGAAAAAGCTAAAAATTTCAGAATTGCACCGTGCAATGTGGAGATATTACTGTTTGTGCATTTACAATATTCATTGATTTTTGCCATTGAAAAACATGTTTTTCATATACCAGAAATGTTTGAAGCTACTGACTGAATGAAAGGAGCTGGCATCTCACTCTCTTTGAATCTTCTTTATCATGCTAGGATTAACAGGAAAAAGCTAAAAATTTCAGAATTGCACCGTGCAATGTGGAGATATTACTGTTTGTGCATTTACAATATTCATTGATTTTTGCCATTGAAAAACATGTTTTTCATATACCAGAAATGTTTGAAGCTACTGACTGAATGAAAGGAGCTGGCATCTCACTCTCTTTGAATCTTCTTTATCATGCTAGGATTAGCAGGAAAAAGCAAAAAATTTCAGAATTGCACCTTGCAATGTGGAGATATTACTGTTTGTGCATTTACAATATTCATTGATTTTTGCCATTGAAAAACATGTTTTTCATATACCAGAAATGTTTGAAGCTACTGACTGAATGAAAGGAGCTGGCATCTCACTCTCTTTGAATCTTTATCATGCTAGGATTAACAGGAAAAAGCTAAAAATTTCAGAATTGCACCTTGCAATGTGGAGATATTACTGTTTGTGCATTTACAATATTCATTGATTTTTGCCATTGAAAAACATGTTTTTCATATACCAGAAATGTTTGAAGCTACTGACTGAATGAAAGGAGCTGGCATCTCACTCTCTTTGAATCTTCTTTATCATGCTAGGATTAGCAGGAAAAAGCAAAAAATTTCAGAATTGCACCTTGCAATGTGGAGATATTACTGTTTGTGCATTTACAATATTCATTGATTTTTGCCATTGAAAAACGTTTTTCATATACCAGAAATGTTTGAAGCTACTGACTGAATGAAAGGAGCTGGCATCTCACTCTCTTTGAATCTTCTTTATCATGCTAGGATTAACAGGAAAAAGCTAAAAATTTCAGAATTGCACCGTGCAATGTGGAGATATTACTGTTTGTGCATTTACAATATTCATTGATTTTTGCCATTGAAAAACATGTTTTTCATATACCAGAAATGTTTGAAGCTACTGACTGAATGAAAGGAGCTGGCATCTCACTCTCTTTGAATCTTCTTTATCATGCTAGGATTAGCAGGAAAAAGCAAAAAATTTCAGAATTGCACCTTGCAATGTGGAGATATTACTGTTTGTGCATTTACAATATTCATTGATTTTTGCCATTGAAAAACATGTTTTTCATATACCAGAAATGTTTGAAGCTACTGACTGAATGAAAGGAGCTGGCATCTCACTCTCTTTGAATCTTCTTTATCATGCTAGGATTAACAGGAAAAAGCAAAAAATTTCAGAATTGCACCTTGCAATGTGGAGATATTACTGTTTGTGCATTTACAATATTCATTGATTTTTGCCATTGAAAAACATGTTTTTCATATACCAGAAATGTTTGAAGCTACTGACTGAATGAAAGGAGCTGGCATCTCACTCTCTTTGAATCTTCTTTATCATGCTAGGATTAACAGGAAAAAGCTAAAAATTTCAGAATTGCACCGTGCAATGTGGAGATATTACTGTTTGTGCATTTACAATATTCATTGATTTTTGCCATTGAAAAACATGTTTTTCATATACCAGAAATGATTGAAGCTACTGACTGAATGAAAGGAGCTGGCATCTCACTCTCTTTGAATCTTCTTTATCATGCTAGGATTAGCAGGAAAAAGCAAAAAATTTCAGAATTGCACCTTGCAATGTGGAGATATTACTGTTTGTGCATTTACAATATTCATTGATTTTTGCCATTGAAAAACATGTTTTTCATATACCAGAAATGTTTGAAGCTACTGACTGAATGAAAGGAGCTGGCATCTCACTCTCTTTGAATCTTCTTTATCATGCTAGGATTAACAGGAAAAAGCAAAAAATTTCAGAATTGCACCTTGCAATGTGGAGATATTACTGTTTGTGCATTTACAATATTCATTGATTTTTGCCATTGAAAAACATGTTTTTCATATACCAGAAATGTTTGAAGCTACTGACTGAATGAAAGGAGCTGGCATCTCACTCTCTTTGAATCTTCTTTATCATGCTAGGATTAACAGGAAAAAGCTAAAAATTTCAGAATTGCACCGTGCAATGTGGAGATATTACTGTTTGTGCATTTACAATATTCATTGATTTTTGCCATTGAAAAACATGTTTTTCATATACCAGAAATGTTTGAAGCTACTGACTGAATGAAAGGAGCTGGCATCTCACTCTCTTTGAATCTTCTTTATCATGCTAGGATTAGCAGGAAAAAGCAAAAAATTTCAGAATTGCACCTTGCAATGTGGAGATATTACTGTTTGTGCATTTACAATATTCATTGATTTTTGCCATTGAAAAACATGTTTTTCATATACCAGAAATGTTTGAAGCTACTGACTGAATGAAAGGAGCTGGCATCTCACTCTCTTTGAATCTTCTTTATCATGCTAGGATTAACAGGAAAAAGCTAAAAATTTCAGAATTGCACCGTGCAATGTGGAGATATTACTGTTTGTGCATTTACAATATTCATTGATTTTTGCCATTGAAAAACATGTTTTTCATATACCAGAAATGTTTGAAGCTACTGACTGAATGAAAGGAGCTGGCATCTCACTCTCTTTGAATCTTCTTTATCATGCTAGGATTAGCAGGAAAAAGCAAAAAATTTCAGAATTGCACCTTGCAATGTGGAGATATTACTGTTTGTGCATTTACAATATTCATTGATTTTTGCCATTGAAAAACATCATGTTATTCATATACCAGAAATGATTGAAGCTACTGACTGAAGGAAAGGAGCTGGCATCTCACTCTCTTTGAATCTTCTTTATCATGCTAAGAGGAGCAGGAAAAAGCAAAAAATTTCAGAATTGCGCCTTGCAATGCGGAGAAATTACTGTTTGTGCATTTACAAAATTCATTGATTTTTGCCATTGAAAAACATCATGTTATTCATATACCAGAAATGATTGAAGCTACTGACTGAAGGAAAGGAGCTGGCATCTCACTCTCTTTGAATCTTCTTTATCATGCTAAGAGGAGCAGGAAAAAGCAAAAAATTTCAGAATTGCAACTTGCAATGCGGAGAATTTACTGTTTGTGCATTTACAATATTCATTGATTTTTGCCATTGAAAAACGTCCAGAAATGATTGAAGCTACTGACTGAATGAAAGGAGCTGGCATCTCACTCTCTTTGAATCTTCTTTATCATGCTAAGAGGAGCAGGAAAAAGCAAAAAATTTCAGAAATGCACCTTGCAATGCGGAGAAATTACAGTTTGTGCATTTACAATATTCATTGATTTTTGCCATTGAAAAACGTCCAGAAATGATTGAAGCTACTGACTGAATGAAAGGAGCTGGCATCTCACTCTCTTTGAATCTTCTTTATCATGCTAAGAGGAGCAGGAAAAAGCAAAAAATTTCAGAATTGCACCTTGCAATGCGGAGAAATTACTGTTTGTGCATTTACAATATTCGTTGATTTTTGCCATTGAAAAACGTCCAGAAATGATTGAAGCTACTGACTGAATGAAAGGAGCTGGCATCTCACTCTCTTTGAATCTTCTTTATCATGCTAAGAGGAGCAGGAAAAAGCAAAAAATTTCAGAATTGCACCTTGCAATGCGGAGAAATTACAGTTTGTGCATTTACAATATTCATTGATTTTTGCCATTGAAAAACGTCCAGAAATGATTGAAGCTACTGACTGAATGAAAGGAGCTGGCATCTCACTCTCTTTGAATCTTCTTTATCATGCTAAGAGGAGCAGGAAAAAGCAAAAAATTTCAGAATTGCACCTTGCAATGCGGAGAAATTACTGTTTGTGCATTTACAATATTCATTGATTTTTGCCATTGAAAAACATGTTATTCATATACCAGAAATGTTTGAAGCTCCTCACTGAATGAAAGGAGCTGGCACCTCACTCTCTTTGAATCTTCTTTATCATGCTAAGAGGAGCAGGAAAAAGCAAAAAATTTCAGAATTGCACCTTGCAATGCGGAGAAATTACTGTTTGTGCATTTACAATATTCATTGATTTTTGCCATTGAAAAACGTCCAGAAATGATTGTAGCTACTGACTGAATGAAAGGAGCTGGCATCTCACTCTCTTTGAATCTTCTTTATCATGCTAAGAGGAGCAGGAAAAAGCAAAAAATTTCAGAATTGCACCTTGCAATGCGGAGAAATTACTGTTTGTGCATTTACAATATTCATTGATTTTTGCCATTGAAAAACATCATGTTATTCATATACCAGAAATGTTTGAAGCTACTGACTGAATGAAAAGAGCTGACATCTCACTCTCTTTGAATCTTCTTTATCATGCTAAGAGGAGCAGGAAAAAGCAAAAAATTTCAGACTTGCACCTTGCAATGCGGAGAAATTACTGTTTGTGCATTTACAATATTCATTGATTTTTGCCATTGAAAAACATCATGTTATTCATATACCAGAAATGTTTGAAGCTACTGACTGAATGAAAGGAGCTGGCATCTCACTCTCTTTGAATCTTCTTTATCATGCTAAGAGGAGCAGGAAAAAGCAAAAAATTTCAGAATTGCACCTTGCAATGCGGAGAAATTACTGTTTGTGCATTTACAATATTCATTGATTTTTGCCATTGAAAAACGTCCAGAAATGATTGAAGCTACTGACTGAATGAAAGGAGCTGGCATCTCACTCTCTTTGAATCTTCTTTATCATGCTAAGAGGAGCAGGAAAAAGCAAAAAATTTCAGAATTGCACCTTGCAATGTGGAGAAATTACTGTTTGTGCATTTACAATATTCATTGATTTTTGCCATTGAAAAACGTCCAGAAATGATTGAAGCTACTGACTGAATGAAAGGAGCTGGCATCTCACTCTCTTTGAATATTCTTTATCATGCTAAGTGGAGCAGGAAAAAGCAAAAAATTTCAGAATTGCACCTTGCAATGCGGAGAAATTACAGTTTGTGCATTTACAATATTCATTGATTTTTGCCATTGAAAAACGTCCAGAAATGATTGAAGCTACTGACTGAATGAAAGGAGCTGGCATCTCACTCTCTTTGAATCTTCTTTATCATGCTAAGAGGAGCAGGAAAAAGCAAAAAATTTCAGAATTGCACCTTGCAATGCGGAGAAATTACTGTTTGTGCATTTACAATATTCGTTGATTTTTGCCATTGAAAAACGTCCAGAAATGATTGAAGCTACTGACTGAATGAAAGGAGCTGGCATCTCACTCTCTTTGAATCTTCTTTATCATGCTAAGAGGAGCAGGAAAAAGCAAAAAATTTCAGAATTGCACCTTGCAATGCGGAGAAATTACAGTTTGTGCATTTACAATATTCATTGATTTTTGCCATTGAAAAACGTCCAGAAATGATTGAAGCTACTGACTGAATGAAAGGAGCTGGCATCTCACTCTCTTTGAATCTTCTTTATCATGCTAAGAGGAGCAGGAAAAAGCAAAAAATTTCAGAATTGCACCTTGCAATGCGGAGAATTTACTGTTTGTGCATTTACAATATTCATTGATTTTTGCCATTGAAAAACATGTTATTCATATACCAGAAATGTTTGAAGCTCCTGACTGAATGAAAGGAGCTGGCACCTCACTCTCTTTGAATCTTTTTATCATGCTAAGAGGAGCAGGAAAAAGCAAAAAATTTCAGAATTGCACCTTGCAATGCGGAGAAATTACTGTTTGTGCATTTACAATATTCATTGATTTTTGCCATTGAAAAACGTCCAGAAATGATTGAAGCTACTGACTGAATGAAAGGAGCTGGCATCTCACTCTCTTTGAATCTTCTTTATCTTGCTAAGAGGAGCAGGAAAAAGCAAAAAATTTCAGAATTGCACCTTGCAATGCGGAGAAATTACTGTTTGTGCATTTACAATATTCATTGATTTTTGCCATTGAAAAATGTCCAGAAATGATTGAAGCTACTGACTGAATGAAAGGAGCTGGCATCTCACTCTCTTTGAATCTTCTTTATCATGCTAAGAGGAGCAGGAAAAAGCAAAAAATTTCAGAATTGCGCCTTGCAATGCGGAGAAATTACTGTTTGTGCATTTACAAAATTCATTGATTTTTGCCATTGAAAAACATCATGTTATTCATATACCAGAAATGATTGAAGCTACTGACTGAAGGAAAGGAGCTGGCATCTCACTCTCTTTGAATCTTCTTTATCATGCTAAGAGGAGCAGGAAAAAGCAAAAAATTTCAGAATTGCACCTTGCAATGCGGAGAATTTACTGTTTGTGCATTTACAATATTCATTGATTTTTGCCATTGAAAAACGTCCAGAAATTATTGAAGCTACTGACTGAATGAAAGGAGCTGGCATCTCACTCTCTTTGAATCTTCTTTATCATGCTAAGAGGAGCAGGAAAAAGCAAAAAATTTCAGAATTGCACCTTGCAATGCGGAGAAATTACAGTTTGTGCATTTACAATATTCATTGATTTTTTCCATTGAAAAACGTCCAGAAATGATTGAAGCTACTGACTGAATGAAAGGAGCTGGCATCTCACTCTCTTTGAATCTTCTTTATCATGCTAAGAGGAGCAGGAAAAAGCAAAAAATTTCAGAATTGCACCTTGCAATGCGGAGAAATTACTGTTTGTGCATTTACAATATTCGTTGATTTTTGCCATTGAAAAACGTCCAGAAATGATTGAAGCTACTGACTGAATGAAAGGAGCTGGCATCTCACTCTCTTTGAATCTTCTTTATCATGCTAAGAGGAGCAGGAAAAAGCAAAAAATTTCAGAATTGCACCTTGCAATGCGGAGAAATTACTGTTTGTGCATTTACAATATTCATTGATTTTTGCCATTGAAAAACATCATGTTATTCATATACCAGAAATGTTTGAAGCTACTGACTGAATGAAAGGAGCTGGCATCTCACTCTCTTTGAATCTTCTTTATGATGCTAAGAGGAGCAGGAAAAAGCAAAAAATTTCAGAATTGCACCTTGCAATGCGGAGAAATTACTGTTTGTGCATTTACAATATTCATTGATTTTTGCCATTGAAAAACATAATGTTATTCATATACCAGAAATGTTTGAAGCTACTGACTGAATGAAAGGAGCTGGCATCTCAATCTCTTTGAATCTTCTTTATCATGCTAAGAGGAGCATGAAAAAGCAAAAAATTTCAGAATTGCACCTTGCAATGTCGAGGAATTACTGTTTGTGCATTTACAATATTCATTGATTTTTACCATTGAAAAACGTCCAGAAATGATTGAAGCTACTGACTGAATGAAAGTAGCTGGCATCTCACTCTCTTTGAATCTTCTTTATCATGCTAAGAGGAGCAGGAAAAAGCAAAAAATTTCAGACTTGCACCTTGCAATGCGGAGAAATTACTGTTTGTGCATTTACAATATTCATTGATTTTTGCCATTGAAAAACATCATGTTATTCATATACCAGAAATGTTTGAAGCTACTGACTGAATGAAAGGAGCTGGCATCTCACTCTCTTTGAATCTTCTTTATCATGCTAAGAGGAGCAGAAAAAAGCAAAAAATTTCAGACTTGCACCTTGCAATGCGGAGAAATTACTGTTTGTGCATTTACAATATTCATTGATTTTTGCCATTGAAAAACATCATGTTATTCATATACCAGAAATGTTTGAAGCTACTGACTGAATGAAAGGAGCTGGCATCTCACTCTCTTTGAATCTTCTTTATCATGCTAAGAGGAGCAGGAAAAAGCAAAAAATTTCAGAATTGCACCTTGCAATGCGGAGAAATTACTGTTTGTGCATTTACAATATTCATTGATTTTTGCCATTGAAAAACGTCCAGAAATGATTGAAGGTACTGACTGAATGAAAGGAGCTGGCATCTCACTCTCTTTGAATCTTCTTTATCATGCTAAGAGGAGCAGGAAAAAGCAAAAAATTTCAGAATTGCAACTTGCAATGCGGAGAAATTACTGTTTGTGCATTTACAATATTCATTGATTTTTGCCATTGAAAAACATCCAGAAATGATTGAAGCTACTGACTGAATGAAAGGAGCTGGCATCTCACTCTCTTTGAATCTTCTTTATCATGCTAAGTGGAGCAGGAAAAAGCAAAAAATTTCAGAATTGCACCTTGCAATGCGGAGAAATTACAGTTTGTGCATTTACAATATTCATTGATTTTTGCCATTGAAAAACGTCCAGAAATGATTGAAGCTACTGACTGAATGAAAGGAGCTGGCATCTCACTCTCTTTGAATCTTCTTTATCATGCTAAGAGGAGCAGGAAAAAGCAAAAAATTTCAGAATTGCACCTTGCAATGCGGAGAAATTACTGTTTGTGCATTTACAATATTCATTGATTTTTGCCATTGAAAAACGTCCAGAAATGATTGAAGCTACTGACTGAATGAAAGGAGCTGGCATCTCACTCTCTTTGAATCTTCTTTATCATGCTAAGAGGAGCAGGAAAAAGCAAAAAATTTCAGAATTGCACCTTGCAATGTGGAGAAATTACTGTTTGTGCATTTACAATATTCATTGATTTTTGCCATTGAAAAACGTCCAGAAATGATTGAAGCTACTGACTGAATGAAAGGAGCTGGCATCTCACTCTCTTTGAATATTCTTTATCATGCTAAGTGGAGCAGGAAAAAGCAAAAAATTTCAGAATTGCACCTTGCAATGCGGAGAAATTACAGTTTGTGCATTTACAATATTCATTGATTTTTGCCATTGAAAAACGTCCAGAAATGATTGAAGCTACTGACTGAATGAAAGGAGCTGGCATCTCACTCTCTTTGAATCTTCTTTATCATGCTAAGAGGAGCAGGAAAAAGCAAAAAATTTCAGAATTGCACCTTGCAATGCGGAGAAATTACTGTTTGTGCATTTACAATATTCGTTGATTTTTGCCATTGAAAAACGTCCAGAAATGATTGAAGCTACTGACTGAATGAAAGGAGCTGGCATCTCACTCTCTTTGAATCTTCTTTATCATGCTAAGAGGAGCAGGAAAAAGCAAAAAATTTCAGAATTGCACCTTGCAATGCGGAGAAATTACAGTTTGTGCATTTACAATATTCATTGATTTTTGCCATTGAAAAACGTCCAGAAATGATTGAAGCTACTGACTGAATGAAAGGAGCTGGCATCTCACTCTCTTTGAATCTTCTTTATCATGCTAAGAGGAGCAGGAAAAAGCAAAAAATTTCAGAATTGCACCTTGCAATGCGGAGAATTTACTGTTTGTGCATTTACAATATTCATTGATTTTTGCCATTGAAAAACATGTTATTCATATACCAGAAATGTTTGAAGCTCCTGACTGAATGAAAGGAGCTGGCACCTCACTCTCTTTGAATCTTTTTATCATGCTAAGAGGAGCAGGAAAAAGCAAAAAATTTCAGAATTGCACCTTGCAATGCGGAGAAATTACTGTTTGTGCATTTACAATATTCATTGATTTTTGCCATTGAAAAACGTCCAGAAATGATTGAAGCTACTGACTGAATGAAAGGAGCTGGCATCTCACTCTCTTTGAATCTTCTTTATCTTGCTAAGAGGAGCAGGAAAAAGCAAAAAATTTCAGAATTGCACCTTGCAATGCGGAGAAATTACTGTTTGTGCATTTACAATATTCATTGATTTTTGCCATTGAAAAATGTCCAGAAATGATTGAAGCTACTGACTGAATGAAAGGAGCTGGCATCTCACTCTCTTTGAATCTTCTTTATCATGCTAAGAGGAGCAGGAAAAAGCAAAAAATTTCAGAATTGCGCCTTGCAATGCGGAGAAATTACTGTTTGTGCATTTACAAAATTCATTGATTTTTGCCATTGAAAAACATCATGTTATTCATATACCAGAAATGATTGAAGCTACTGACTGAAGGAAAGGAGCTGGCATCTCACTCTCTTTGAATCTTCTTTATCATGCTAAGAGGAGCAGGAAAAAGCAAAAAATTTCAGAATTGCACCTTGCAATGCGGAGAATTTACTGTTTGTGCATTTACAATATTCATTGATTTTTGCCATTGAAAAACGTCCAGAAATTATTGAAGCTACTGACTGAATGAAAGGAGCTGGCATCTCACTCTCTTTGAATCTTCTTTATCATGCTAAGAGGAGCAGGAAAAAGCAAAAAATTTCAGAATTGCACCTTGCAATGCGGAGAAATTACAGTTTGTGCATTTACAATATTCATTGATTTTTTCCATTGAAAAACGTCCAGAAATGATTGAAGCTACTGACTGAATGAAAGGAGCTGGCATCTCACTCTCTTTGAATCTTCTTTATCATGCTAAGAGGAGCAGGAAAAAGCAAAAAATTTCAGAATTGCACCTTGCAATGCGGAGAAATTACTGTTTGTGCATTTACAATATTCGTTGATTTTTGCCATTGAAAAACGTCCAGAAATGATTGAAGCTACTGACTGAATGAAAGGAGCTGGCATCTCACTCTCTTTGAATCTTCTTTATCATGCTAAGAGGAGCAGGAAAAAGCAAAAAATTTCAGAATTGCACCTTGCAATGCGGAGAAATTACTGTTTGTGCATTTACAATATTCATTGATTTTTGCCATTGAAAAACATCATGTTATTCATATACCAGAAATGTTTGAAGCTACTGACTGAATGAAAGGAGCTGGCATCTCACTCTCTTTGAATCTTCTTTATGATGCTAAGAGGAGCAGGAAAAAGCAAAAAATTTCAGAATTGCACCTTGCAATGCGGAGAAATTACTGTTTGTGCATTTACAATATTCATTGATTTTTGCCATTGAAAAACATAATGTTATTCATATACCAGAAATGTTTGAAGCTACTGACTGAATGAAAGGAGCTGGCATCTCACTCTCTTTGAATCTTCTTTATGATGCTAAGAGGAGCAGGAAAAAGCAAAAAATTTCAGAATTGCACCTTGCAATGCGGAGAAATTACTGTTTGTGCATTTACAATATTCATTGATTTTTGCCATTGAAAAATGTCCAGAAATGATTGAAGCTACTGACTGAATGAAAGGAGCTGGCATCTCACTCTCTTTGAATCTTCTTTATCATGCTAAGAGGAGCAGGAAAAAGCAAAAAATTTCAGAATTGCGCCTTGCAATGCGGAGAAATTACTGTTTGTGCATTTACAAAATTCATTGATTTTTGCCATTGAAAAACATCATGTTATTCATATACCAGAAATGATTGAAGCTACTGACTGAAGGAAAGGAGCTGGCATCTCACTCTCTTTGAATCTTCTTTATCATGCTAAGAGGAGCAGGAAAAAGCAAAAAATTTCAGAATTGCACCTTGCAATGCGGAGAATTTACTGTTTGTGCATTTACAATATTCATTGATTTTTGCCATTGAAAAACGTCCAGAAATTATTGAAGCTACTGACTGAATGAAAGGAGCTGGCATCTCACTCTCTTTGAATCTTCTTTATCATGCTAAGAGGAGCAGGAAAAAGCAAAAAATTTCAGAATTGCACCTTGCAATGCGGAGAAATTACTGTTTGTGCATTTACAATATTCATTGATTTTTGCCATTGAAAAACATCATGTTATTCATATACCAGAAATGTTTGAAGCTACTGACTGAATGAAAGGAGCTGGCATCTCACTCTCTTTGAATCTTCTTTATGATGCTAAGAGGAGCAGGAAAAAGCAAAAAATTTCAGAATTGCACCTTGCAATGCGGAGAAATTACTGTTTGTGCATTTACAATATTCATTGATTTTTGCCATTGAAAAACATAATGTTATTCATATACCAGAAATGTTTGAAGCTACTGACTGAATGAAAGGAGCTGGCATCTCAATCTCTTTGAATCTTCTTTATCATGCTAAGAGGAGCATGAAAAAGCAAAAAATTTCAGAATTGCACCTTGCAATGTCGAGGAATTACTGTTTGTGCATTTACAATATTCATTGATTTTTACCATTGAAAAACGTCCAGAAATGATTGAAGCTACTGACTGAATGAAAGTAGCTGGCATCTCACTCTCTTTGAATCTTCTTTATCATGCTAAGAGGAGCAGGAAAAAGCAAAAAATTTCAGACTTGCACCTTGCAATGCGGAGAAATTACTGTTTGTGCATTTACAATATTCATTGATTTTTGCCATTGAAAAACATCATGTTATTCATATACCAGAAATGTTTGAAGCTACTGACTGAATGAAAGGAGCTGGCATCTCACTCTCTTTGAATCTTCTTTATCATGCTAAGAGGAGCAGAAAAAAGCAAAAAATTTCAGACTTGCACCTTGCAATGCGGAGAAATTACTGTTTGTGCATTTACAATATTCATTGATTTTTGCCATTGAAAAACATCATGTTATTCATATACCAGAAATGTTTGAAGCTACTGACTGAATGAAAGGAGCTGGCATCTCACTCTCTTTGAATCTTCTTTATCATGCTAAGAGGAGCAGGAAAAAGCAAAAAATTTCAGAATTGCACCTTGCAATGCGGAGAAATTACTGTTTGTGCATTTACAATATTCATTGATTTTTGCCATTGAAAAACGTCCAGAAATGATTGAAGGTACTGACTGAATGAAAGGAGCTGGCATCTCACTCTCTTTGAATCTTCTTTATCATGCTAAGAGGAGCAGGAAAAAGCAAAAAATTTCAGAATTGCAACTTGCAATGCGGAGAAATTACTGTTTGTGCATTTACAATATTCATTGATTTTTGCCATTGAAAAACGTCCAGAAATGATTGAAGCTACTGACTGAATGAAAGGAGCTGGCATCTCACTCTCTTTGAATCTTCTTTATCATGCTAAGTGGAGCAGGAAAAAGCAAAAAATTTCAGAATTGCACCTTGCAATGCGGAGAAATTACAGTTTGTGCATTTACAATATTCATTGATTTTTGCCATTGAAAAACGTCCAGAAATGATTGAAGCTACTGACTGAATGAAAGGAGCTGGCATCTCACTCTCTTTGAATCTTCTTTATCATGCTAAGAGGAGCAGGAAAAAGCAAAAAATTTCAGAATTGCATCTTGCAATGCGGAGAAATTACTGTTTGTGCATTTACAATATTCGTTGATTTTTGCCATTGAAAAACGTCCAGAAATGATTGAAGCTACTGACTGAATGAAAGGAGCTGGCATCTCACTCTCTTTGAATCTTCTTTATCATGCTAAGAGGAGCAGGAAAAAGCAAAAAATTTCAGAATTGCACCTTGCAATGCGGAGAAATTACAGTTTGTGCATTTACAATATTCATTGATTTTTGCCATTGAAAAACGTCCAGAAATGATTGAAGCTACTGACTGAATGAAAGGAGCTGGCATCTCACTCTCTTTGAATCTTCATTATCATGCTAAGAGGAGCAGGAAAAAGCAAAAAATTTCAGAATTGCACCTTGCAATGTGGAGATATTACTGTTTGTGCATTTACAATATTCATTGATTTTTGCCATTGAAAAACATGTTTTTCATATACCAGAAATGTTTGAAGCTACTGACTGAATGAAAGGAGCTGGCATCTCACTCTCTTTGAATCTTCTTTATCATGCTAGGATTAACAGGAAAAAGCTAAAAATTTCAGAATTGCACCGTGCAATGTGGAGATATTACTGTTTGTGCATTTACAATATTCATTGATTTTTGCCATTGAAAAACATGTTTTTCATATACCAGAAATGTTTGAAGCTACTGACTGAATGAAAGGAGCTGGCATCTCACTCTCTTTGAATCTTCTTTATCATGCTAGGATTAGCAGGAAAAAGCAAAAAATTTCAGAATTGCACCTTGCAATGTGGAGATATTACTGTTTGTGCATTTACAATATTCATTGACTTTTGCCATTGAAAAACATGTTTTTCATATACCAGAAATGTTTGAAGCTACTGACTGAATGAAAGGAGCTGGCATCTCACTCTCTTTGAATCTTCTTTATCATGCTAGGATTAACAGGAAAAAGCAAAAAATTTCAGAATTGCACCTTGCAATGTGGAGATATTACTGTTTGTGCATTTACAATATTCATTGATTTTTGCCATTGAAAAACATGTTTTTCATATACCAGAAATGATTGAAGCTACTGACTGAATGAAAGGAGCTGGCATCTCACTCTCTTTGAATCTTCTTTATCATGCTAGGATTAGCAGGAAAAAGCAAAAAATTTCAGAATTGCACCTTGCAATGTGGAGATATTACTGTTTGTGCATTTACAATATTCATTGATTTTTGCCATTGAAAAACATGTTTTTCATATACCAGAAATGTTTGAAGCTACTGACTGAATGAAAGGAGCTGGCATCTCACTCTCTTTGAATCTTCTTTATCATGCTAGGATTAACAGGAAAAAGCTAAAAATTTCAGAATTGCACCGTGCAATGTGGAGATATTACTGTTTGTGCATTTACAATATTCATTGATTTTTGCCATTGAAAAACATGTTTTTCATATACCAGAAATGTTTGAAGCTACTGACTGAATGAAAGGAGCTGGCATCTCACTCTCTTTGAATCTTCTTTATCATGCTAGGATTAGCAGGAAAAAGCAAAAAATTTCAGAATTGCACCTTGCAATGTGGAGATATTACTGTTTGTGCATTTACAATATTCATTGATTTTTGCCATTGAAAAACATGTTTTTCATATACCAGAAATGTTTGAAGCTACTGACTGAATGAAAGGAGCTGGCATCTCACTCTCTTTGAATCTTCTTTATCATGCTAGGATTAACAGGAAAAAGCTAAAAATTTCAGAATTGCACCGTGCAATGTGGAGATATTACTGTTTGTGCATTTACAATATTCATTGATTTTTGCCATTGAAAAACATGTTTTTCATATACCAGAAATGTTTGAAGCTACTGACTGAATGAAAGGAGCTGGCATCTCACTCTCTTTGAATCTTCTTTATCATGCTAGGATTAGCAGGAAAAAGCAAAAAATTTCAGAATTGCACCTTGCAATGTGGAGATATTACTGTTTGTGCATTTACAATATTCATTGATTTTTGCCATTGAAAAACATGTTTTTCATATACCAGAAATGTTTGAAGCTACTGACTGAATGAAAGGAGCTGGCATCTCACTCTCTTTGAATCTTCTTTATCATGCTAGGATTAACAGGAAAAAGCTAAAAATTTCAGAATTGCACCTTGCAATGTGGAGATATTACTGTTTGTGCATTTACAATATTCATTGATTTTTGCCATTGAAAAACATGTTTTTCATATACCAGAAATGTTTGAAGCTACTGACTGAATGAAAGGAGCTGGCATCTCACTCTCTTTGAATCTTCTTTATCATGCTAGGATTAGCAGGAAAAAGCAAAAAATTTCAGAATTGCACCTTGCAATGTGGAGATATTACTGTTTGTGCATTTACAATATTCATTGATTTTTGCCATTGAAAAACGTTTTTCATATACCAGAAATGTTTGAAGCTACTGACTGAATGAAAGGAGCTGGCATCTCACTCTCTTTGAATCTTCTTTATCATGCTAGGATTAACAGGAAAAAGCTAAAAATTTCAGAATTGCACCGTGCAATGTGGAGATATTACTGTTTGTGCATTTACAATATTCATTGATTTTTGCCATTGAAAAACATGTTTTTCATATACCAGAAATGTTTGAAGCTACTGACTGAATGAAAGGAGCTGGCATCTCACTCTCTTTGAATCTTCTTTATCATGCTAGGATTAGCAGGAAAAAGCAAAAAATTTCAGAATTGCACCTTGCAATGTGGAGATATTACTGTTTGTGCATTTACAATATTCATTGATTTTTGCCATTGAAAAACATGTTTTTCATATACCAGAAATGTTTGAAGCTACTGACTGAATGAAAGGAGCTGGCATCTCACTCTCTTTGAATCTTCTTTATCATGCTAGGATTAACAGGAAAAAGCTAAAAATTTCAGAATTGCACCGTGCAATGTGGAGATATTACTGTTTGTGCATTTACAATATTCATTGATTTTTGCCATTGAAAAACATGTTTTTCATATACCAGAAATGATTGAAGCTACTGACTGAATGAAAGGAGCTGGCATCTCACTCTCTTTGAATCTTCTTTATCATGCTAGGATTAGCAGGAAAAAGCAAAAAATTTCAGAATTGCACCTTGCAATGTGGAGATATTACTGTTTGTGCATTTACAATATTCATTGATTTTTGCCATTGAAAAACATGTTTTTCATATACCAGAAATGTTTGAAGCTACTGACTGAATGAAAGGAGCTGGCATCTCACTCTCTTTGAATCTTCTTTATCATGCTAGGATTAACAGGAAAAAGCAAAAAATTTCAGAATTGCACCTTGCAATGTGGAGATATTACTGTTTGTGCATTTACAATATTCATTGATTTTTGCCATTGAAAAACATGTTTTTCATATACCAGAAATGTTTGAAGCTACTGACTGAATGAAAGGAGCTGGCATCTCACTCTCTTTGAATCTTCTTTATCATGCTAGGATTAACAGGAAAAAGCTAAAAATTTCAGAATTGCACCGTGCAATGTGGAGATATTACTGTTTGTGCATTTACAATATTCATTGATTTTTGCCATTGAAAAACATGTTTTTCATATACCAGAAATGTTTGAAGCTACTGACTGAATGAAAGGAGCTGGCATCTCACTCTCTTTGAATCTTCTTTATCATGCTAGGATTAGCAGGAAAAAGCAAAAAATTTCAGAATTGCACCTTGCAATGTGGAGATATTACTGTTTGTGCATTTACAATATTCATTGATTTTTGCCATTGAAAAACATGTTTTTCATATACCAGAAATGTTTGAAGCTACTGACTGAATGAAAGGAGCTGGCATCTCACTCTCTTTGAATCTTCTTTATCATGCTAGGATTAACAGGAAAAAGCTAAAAATTTCAGAATTGCACCGTGCAATGTGGAGATATTACTGTTTGTGCATTTACAATATTCATTGATTTTTGCCATTGAAAAACATGTTTTTCATATACCAGAAATGTTTGAAGCTACTGACTGAATGAAAGGAGCTGGCATCTCACTCTCTTTGAATCTTCTTTATCATGCTAGGATTAGCAGGAAAAAGCAAAAAATTTCAGAATTGCACCTTGCAATGTGGAGATATTACTGTTTGTGCATTTACAATATTCATTGATTTTTGCCATTGAAAAACATCATGTTATTCATATACCAGAAATGATTGAAGCTACTGACTGAAGGAAAGGAGCTGGCATCTCACTCTCTTTGAATCTTCTTTATCATGCTAAGAGGAGCAGGAAAAAGCAAAAAATTTCAGAATTGCGCCTTGCAATGCGGAGAAATTACTGTTTGTGCATTTACAAAATTCATTGATTTTTGCCATTGAAAAACATCATGTTATTCATATACCAGAAATGATTGAAGCTACTGACTGAAGGAAAGGAGCTGGCATCTCACTCTCTTTGAATCTTCTTTATCATGCTAAGAGGAGCAGGAAAAAGCAAAAAATTTCAGAATTGCAACTTGCAATGCGGAGAATTTACTGTTTGTGCATTTACAATATTCATTGATTTTTGCCATTGAAAAACGTCCAGAAATGATTGAAGCTACTGACTGAATGAAAGGAGCTGGCATCTCACTGTCTTTGAATCTTCTTTATCATGCTAAGAGGAGCAGGAAAAAGCAAAAAATTTCAGAAATGCACCTTGCAATGCGGAGAAATTACAGTTTGTGCATTTACAATATTCATTGATTTTTGCCATTGAAAAACGTCCAGAAATGATTGAAGCTACTGACTGAATGAAAGGAGCTGGCATCTCACTCTCTTTGAATCTTCTTTATCATGCTAAGAGGAGCAGGAAAAAGCAAAAAATTTCAGAATTGCACCTTGCAATGCGGAGAAATTACTGTTTGTGCATTTACAATATTCGTTGATTTTTGCCATTGAAAAACGTCCAGAAATGATTGAAGCTACTGACTGAATGAAAGGAGCTGGCATCTCACTCTCTTTGAATCTTCTTTATCATGCTAAGAGGAGCAGGAAAAAGCAAAAAATTTCAGAATTGCACCTTGCAATGCGGAGAAATTACAGTTTGTGCATTTACAATATTCATTGATTTTTGCCATTGAAAAACGTCCAGAAATGATTGAAGCTACTGACTGAATGAAAGGAGCTGGCATCTCACTCTCTTTGAATCTTCTTTATCATGCTAAGAGGAGCAGGAAAAAGCAAAAAATTTCAGAATTGCACCTTGCAATGCGGAGAAATTACTGTTTGTGCATTTACAATATTCATTGATTTTTGCCATTGAAAAACGTCCAGAAATGATTGTAGCTACTGACTGAATGAAAGGAGCTGGCATCTCACTCTCTTTGAATCTTCTTTATCATGCTAAGAGGAGCAGGAAAAAGCAAAAAATTTCAGAATTGCACCTTGCAATGCGGAGAAATTACTGTTTGTGCATTTACAATATTCATTGATTTTTGCCATTGAAAAACATCATGTTATTCATATACCAGAAATGTTTGAAGCTACTGACTGAATGAAAAGAGCTGACATCTCACTCTCTTTGAATCTTCTTTATCATGCTAAGAGGAGCAGGAAAAAGCAAAAAATTTCAGAATTGCACCTTGCAATGCGGAGAAATTACTGTTTGTGCATTTACAATATTCATTGATTTTTGCCATTGAAAAACGTCCAGAAATGATTGAAGCTACTGACTGAATGAAAGGAGCTGGCATCTCACTCTCTTTGAATCATGCTAAGAGGAGCAGGAAAAAGCAAAAAATTTCAGAATTGCACCTTGCAATGCGGAGAAATTACTGTTTGTGCATTTACAATATTCATTGATTTTTGCCATTGAAAAACATCATGTTATTCATATACCAGAAATGTTTGAAGCTACTGACTGAATGAAAGGAGCTGGCATCTCACTCTCTTTGAATCTTCTTTATCATGCTAAGAGGAGCAGGAAAAAGCAAAAAATTTTAGAATTGCACCTTGCAATGTGGAGAAATTACTGTTTGTGCATTTACAATATTCATTGATTTTTACCATTGAAAAACGTCCAGAAATGATTGAAGCTACTGACTGAATGAAAGTAGCTGGCATCTCACTCTCTTTGAATCTTCTTTATCATGCTAAGAGGAGCAGGAAAAAGCAAAAAATTTCAGACTTGCACCTTGCAATGCGGAGAAATTACTGTTTGTGCATTTACAATATTCATTGATTTTTGCCATTGAAAAACATCATGTTATTCATATACCAGAAATGTTTGAAGCTACTGACTGAATGAAAGGAGCTGGCATCTCACTCTCTTTGAATCTTCTTTATCATGCTAAGAGGAGCAGGAAAAAGCAAAAAATTTCAGAATTGCACCTTGCAATGCGGAGAAATTACTGTTTGTGCATTTACAATATTCATTGATTTTTGCCATTGAAAAACGTCCAGAAATGATTGAAGCTACTGACTGAATGAAAGGAGCTGGCATCTCACTCTCTTTGAATCTTCTTTATCATGCTAAGAGGAGCAGGAAAAAGCAAAAAATTTCAGAATTGCACCTTGCAATGTGGAGAAATTACTGTTTGTGCATTTACAATATTCATTGATTTTTGCCATTGAAAAACGTCCAGAAATGATTGAAGCTACTGACTGAATGAAAGGAGCTGGCATCTCACTCTCTTTGAATATTCTTTATCATGCTAAGTGGAGCAGGAAAAAGCAAAAAATTTCAGAATTGCACCTTGCAATGCGGAGAAATTACAGTTTGTGCATTTACAATATTCATTGATTTTTGCCATTGAAAAACGTCCAGAAATGATTGAAGCTACTGACTGAATGAAAGGAGCTGGCATCTCACTCTCTTTGAATCTTCTTTATCATGCTAAGAGGAGCAGGAAAAAGCAAAAAATTTCAGAATTGCACCTTGCAATGCGGAGAAATTACTGTTTGTGCATTTACAATATTCGTTGATTTTTGCCATTGAAAAACGTCCAGAAATGATTGAAGCTACTGACTGAATGAAAGGAGCTGGCATCTCACTCTCTTTGAATCTTCTTTATCATGCTAAGAGGAGCAGGAAAAAGCAAAAAATTTCAGAATTGCACCTTGCAATGCGGAGAAATTACAGTTTGTGCATTTACAATATTCATTGATTTTTGCCATTGAAAAACGTCCAGAAATGATTGAAGCTACTGACTGAATGAAAGGAGCTGGCATCTCACTCTCTTTGAATCTTCTTTATCATGCTAAGAGGAGCAGGAAAAAGCAAAAAATTTCAGAATTGCACCTTGCAATGCGGAGAATTTACTGTTTGTGCATTTACAATATTCATTGATTTTTGCCATTGAAAAACATGTTATTCATATACCAGAAATGTTTGAAGCTCCTGACTGAATGAAAGGAGCTGGCACCTCACTCTCTTTGAATCTTCTTTATCATGCTAAGAGGAGCAGGAAAAAGCAAAAAATTTCAGAATTGCACCTTGCAATGCGGAGAAATTACTGTTTGTGCATTTACAATATTCATTGATTTTTGCCATTGAAAAACGTCCAGAAATGATTGAAGCTACTGACTGAATGAAAGGAGCTGGCATCTCACTCTCTTTGAATCTTCTTTATCTTGCTAAGAGGAGCAGGAAAAAGCAAAAAATTTCAGAATTGCACCTTGCAATGCGGAGAAATTACTGTTTGTGCATTTACAATATTCATTGATTTTTGCCATTGAAAAATGTCCAGAAATGATTGAAGCTACTGACTGAATGAAAGGAGCTGGCATCTCACTCTCTTTGAATCTTCTTTATCATGCTAAGAGGAGCAGGAAAAAGCAAAAAATTTCAGAATTGCGCCTTGCAATGCGGAGAAATTACTGTTTGTGCATTTACAAAATTCATTGATTTTTGCCATTGAAAAACATCATGTTATTCATATACCAGAAATGATTGAAGCTACTGACTGAAGGAAAGGAGCTGGCATCTCACTCTCTTTGAATCTTCTTTATCATGCTAAGAGGAGCAGGAAAAAGCAAAAAATTTCAGAATTGCACCTTGCAATGCGGAGAATTTACTGTTTGTGCATTTACAATATTCATTGATTTTTGCCATTGAAAAACGTCCAGAAATTATTGAAGCTACTGACTGAATGAAAGGAGCTGGCATCTCACTCTCTTTGAATCTTCTTTATCATGCTAAGAGGAGCAGGAAAAAGCAAAAAATTTCAGAATTGCACCTTGCAATGCGGAGAAATTACAGTTTGTGCATTTACAATATTCATTGATTTTTTCCATTGAAAAACGTCCAGAAATGATTGAAGCTACTGACTGAATGAAAGGAGCTGGCATCTCACTCTCTTTGAATCTTCTTTATCATGCTAAGAGGAGCAGGAAAAAGCAAAAAATTTCAGAATTGCACCTTGCAATGCGGAGAAATTACTGTTTGTGCATTTACAATATTCGTTGATTTTTGCCATTGAAAAACGTCCAGAAATGATTGAAGCTACTGACTGAATGAAAGGAGCTGGCATCTCACTCTCTTTGAATCTTCTTTATCATGCTAAGAGGAGCAGGAAAAAGCAAAAAATTTCAGAATTGCACCTTGCAATGCGGAGAAATTACTGTTTGTGCATTTACAATATTCATTGATTTTTGCCATTGAAAAACATCATGTTATTCATATACCAGAAATGTTTGAAGCTACTGACTGAATGAAAGGAGCTGGCATCTCACTCTCTTTGAATCTTCTTTATCATGCTAAGAGGAGCAGGAAAAAGCAAAAAATTTCAGAATTGCACCTTGCAATGCGGAGAAATTACTGTTTGTGCATTTACAATATTCATTGATTTTTGCCATTGAAAAACATAATGTTATTCATATACCAGAAATGTTTGAAGCTACTGACAATGAAAGGAGCTGGCATCTCAATCTCTTTGAATCTTCTTTATCATGCTAAGAGGAGCATGAAAAAGCAAAAAATTTCAGAATTGCACCTTGCAATGTCGAGGAATTACTGTTTGTGCATTTACAATATTCATTGATTTTTACCATTGAAAAACGTCCAGAAATGATTGAAGCTACTGACTGAATGAAAGTAGCTGGCATCTCACTCTCTTTGAATCTTCTTTATCATGCTAAGAGGAGCAGGAAAAAGCAAAAAATTTCAGACTTGCACCTTGCAATGCGGAGAAATTACTGTTTGTGCATTTACAATATTCATTGATTTTTGCCATTGAAAAACATCATGTTATTCATATACCAGAAATGTTTGAAGCTACTGACTGAATGAAAGGAGCTGGCATCTCACTCTCTTTGAATCTTCTTTATCATGCTAAGAGGAGCAGAAAAAAGCAAAAAATTTCAGACTTGCACCTTGCAATGCGGAGAAATTACTGTTTGTGCATTTACAATATTCATTGATTTTTGCCATTGAAAAACATCATGTTATTCATATACCAGAAATGTTTGAAGCTACTGACTGAATGAAAGGAGCTGGCATCTCACTCTCTTTGAATCTTCTTTATCATGCTAAGAGGAGCAGGAAAAAGCAAAAAATTTCAGAATTGCACCTTGCAATGCGGAGAAATTACTGTTTGTGCATTTACAATATTCATTGATTTTTGCCATTGAAAAACGTCCAGAAATGATTGAAGGTACTGACTGAATGAAAGGAGCTGGCATCTCACTCTCTTTGAATCTTCTTTATCATGCTAAGAGGAGCAGGAAAAAGCAAAAAATTTCAGAATTGCAACTTGCAATGCGGAGAAATTACTGTTTGTGCATTTACAATATTCATTGATTTTTGCCATTGAAAAACGTCCAGAAATGATTGAAGCTACTGACTGAATGAAAGGAGCTGGCATCTCACTCTCTTTGAATCTTCTTTATCATGCTAAGTGGAGCAGGAAAAAGCAAAAAATTTCAGAATTGCACCTTGCAATGCGGAGAAATTACAGTTTGTGCATTTACAATATTCATTGATTTTTGCCATTGAAAAACGTCCAGAAATGATTGAAGCTACTGACTGAATGAAAGGAGCTGGCATCTCACTCTCTTTGAATCTTCTTTATCATGCTAAGAGGAGCAGGAAAAAGCAAAAAATTTCAGAATTGCATCTTGCAATGCGGAGAAATTACTGTTTGTGCATTTACAATATTCGTTGATTTTTGCCATTGAAAAACGTCCAGAAATGATTGAAGCTACTGACTGAATGAAAGGAGCTGGCATCTCACTCTCTTTGAATCTTCTTTATCATGCTAAGAGGAGCAGGAAAAAGCAAAAAATTTCAGAATTGCACCTTGCAATGCGGAGAAATTACAGTTTGTGCATTTACAATATTCATTGATTTTTGCCATTGAAAAACGTCCAGAAATGATTGAAGCTACTGACTGAATGAAAGGAGCTGGCATCTCACTCTCTTTCAATCTTCTTTATCATGCTAAGAGGAGCAGGAAAAAGCAAAAAATTTCAGAATTGCACCTTGCAATGTGGAGATATTACTGTTTGTGCATTTACAATATTCATTGATTTTTGCCATTGAAAAACATGTTTTTCATATACCAGAAATGTTTGAAGCTACTGACTGAATGAAAGGAGCTGGCATCTCACTCTCTTTGAATCTTCTTTATCATGCTAGGATTAACAGGAAAAAGCTAAAAATTTCAGAATTGCACCGTGCAATGTGGAGATATTACTGTTTGTGCATTTACAATATTCATTGATTTTTGCCATTGAAAAACATGTTTTTCATATACCAGAAATGTTTGAAGCTACTGACTGAATGAAAGGAGCTGGCATCTCACTCTCTTTGAATCTTCTTTATCATGCTAGGATTAGCAGGAAAAAGCAAAAAATTTCAGAATTGCACCTTGCAATGTGGAGATATTACTGTTTGTGCATTTACAATATTCATTGATTTTTGCCATTGAAAAACATGTTTTTCATATACCAGAAATGTTTGAAGCTACTGACTGAATGAAAGGAGCTGGCATCTCACTCTCTTTGAATCTTCTTTATCATGCTAGGATTAGCAGGAAAAAGCAAAAAATTTCAGAATTGCACCTTGCAATGTGGAGATATTACTGTTTGTGCATTTACAATATTCATTGATTTTTGCCATTGAAAAACATGTTTTTCATATACCAGAAATGTTTGAAGCTACTGACTGAATGAAAGGAGCTGGCATCTCACTCTCTTTGAATCTTCTTTATCATGCTAGGATTAACAGGAAAAAGCAAAAAATTTCAGAATTGCACCTTGCAATGTGGAGATATTACTGTTTGTGCATTTACAATATTCATTGATTTTTGCCATTGAAAAACATGTTTTTCATATACCAGAAATGATTGAAGCTACTGACTGAATGAAAGGAGCTGGCATCTCACTCTCTTTGAATCTTCTTTATCATGCTAGGATTAGCAGGAAAAAGCAAAAAATTTCAGAATTGCACCTTGCAATGTGGAGATATTACTGTTTGTGCATTTACAATATTCATTGATTTTTGCCATTGAAAAACATGTTTTTCATATACCAGAAATGTTTGAAGCTACTGACTGAATGAAAGGAGCTGGCATCTCACTCTCTTTGAATCTTCTTTACCATGCTAGGATTAGCAGGAAAAAGCAAAAAATTTCAGAATTGCACCTTGCAATGTGGAGATATTACTGTTTGTGCATTTACAATATTCATTGATTTTTGCCATTGAAAAACATGTTTTTCATATACCAGAAATGTTTGAAGCTACTGACTGAATGAAAGGAGCTGGCATCTCACTCTCTTTGAATCTTCTTTATCATGCTAGGATTAACAGGAAAAAGCTAAAAATTTCAGAATTGCACCGTGCAATGTGGAGATATTACTGTTTGTGCATTTACAATATTCATTGATTTTTGCCATTGAAAAACATGTTTTTCATATACCAGAAATGTTTGAAGCTACTGACTGAATGAAAGGAGCTGGCATCTCACTCTCTTTGAATCTTCTTTATCATGCTAGGATTAACAGGAAAAAGCTAAAAATTTCAGAATTGCACCGTGCAATGTGGAGATATTACTGTTTGTGCATTTACAATATTCATTGATTTTTGCCATTGAAAAACATGTTTTTCATATACCAGAAATGTTTGAAGCTACTGACTGAATGAAAGGAGCTGGCATCTCACTCTCTTTGAATCTTCTTTATCATGCTAGGATTAGCAGGAAAAAGCAAAAAATTTCAGAATTGCACCTTGCAATGTGGAGATATTACTGTTTGTGCATTTACAATATTCATTGATTTTTGCCATTGAAAAACATGTTTTTCATATACCAGAAATGTTTGAAGCTACTGACTGAATGAAAGGAGCTGGCATCTCACTCTCTTTGAATCTTCTTTATCATGCTAGGATTAACAGGAAAAAGCTAAAAATTTCAGAATTGCACCGTGCAATGTGGAGATATTACTGTTTGTGCATTTACAATATTCATTGATTTTTGCCATTGAAAAACATGTTTTTCATATACCAGAAATGATTGAAGCTACTGACTGAATGAAAGGAGCTGGCATCTCACTCTCTTTGAATCTTCTTTATCATGCTAGGATTAGCAGGAAAAAGCAAAAAATTTCAGAATTGCACCTTGCAATGTGGAGATATTACTGTTTGTGCATTTACAATATTCATTGATTTTTGCCATTGAAAAACATGTTTTTCATATACCAGAAATGTTTGAAGCTACTGACTGAATGAAAGGAGCTGGCATCTCACTCTCTTTGAATCTTCTTTATCATGCTAGGATTAGCAGGAAAAAGCAAAAAATTTCAGAATTGCACCTTGCAATGTGGAGATATTACTGTTTGTGCATTTACAATATTCATTGATTTTTGCCATTGAAAAACATGTTTTTCATATACCAGAAATGTTTGAAGCTACTGACTGAATGAAAGGAGCTGGCATCTCACTCTCTTTGAATCTTCTTTATCATGCTAGGATTAGCAGGAAAAAGCAAAAAATTTCAGAATTGCACCTTGCAATGTGGAGATATTACTGTTTGTGCATTTACAATATTCATTGATTTTTGCCATTGAAAAACGTTTTTCATATACCAGAAATGTTTGAAGCTACTGACTGAATGAAAGGAGCTGGCATCTCACTCTCTTTGAATCTTCTTTATCATGCTAGGATTAACAGGAAAAAGCTAAAAATTTCAGAATTGCACCGTGCAATGTGGAGATATTACTGTTTGTGCATTTACAATATTCATTGATTTTTGCCATTGAAAAACATGTTTTTCATATACCAGAAATGTTTGAAGCTACTGACTGAATGAAAGGAGCTGGCATCTCACTCTCTTTGAATCTTCTTTATCATGCTAGGATTAACAGGAAAAAGCTAAAAATTTCAGAATTGCACCGTGCAATGTGGAGATATTACTGTTTGTGCATTTACAATATTCATTGATTTTTGCCATTGAAAAACATGTTTTTCATATACCAGAAATGTTTGAAGCTACTGACTGAATGAAAGGAGCTGGCATCTCACTCTCTTTGAATCTTCTTTATCATGCTAGGATTAGCAGGAAAAAGCAAAAAATTTCAGAATTGCACCTTGCAATGTGGAGATATTACTGTTTGTGCATTTACAATATTCATTGATTTTTGCCATTGAAAAACATGTTTTTCATATACCAGAAATGTTTGAAGCTACTGACTGAATGAAAGGAGCTGGCATCTCACTCTCTTTGAATCTTCTTTATCATGCTAGGATTAACAGGAAAAAGCTAAAAATTTCAGAATTGCACCTTGCAATGTGGAGATATTACTGTTTGTGCATTTACAATATTCATTGATTTTTGCCATTGAAAAACATGTTTTTCATATACCAGAAATGTTTGAAGCTACTGACTGAATGAAAGGAGCTGGCATCTCACTCTCTTTGAATCTTCTTTATCATGCTAGGATTAGCAGGAAAAAGCAAAAAATTTCAGAATTGCACCTTGCAATGTGGAGATATTACTGTTTGTGCATTTACAATATTCATTGATTTTTGCCATTGAAAAACGTTTTTCATATACCAGAAATGTTTGAAGCTACTGACTGAATGAAAGGAGCTGGCATCTCACTCTCTTTGAATCTTCTTTATCATGCTAGGATTAGCAGGAAAAAGCAAAAAATTTCAGAATTGCACCTTGCAATGTGGAGATATTACTGTTTGTGCATTTACAATATTCATTGATTTTTGCCATTGAAAAACGTTTTTCATATACCAGAAATGTTTGAAGCTACTGACTGAATGAAAGGAGCTGGCATCTCACTCTCTTTGAATCTTCTTTATCATGCTAGGATTAACAGGAAAAAGCTAAAAATTTCAGAATTGCACCGTGCAATGTGGAGATATTACTGTTTGTGCATTTACAATATTCATTGATTTTTGCCATTGAAAAACATGTTTTTCATATACCAGAAATGTTTGAAGCTACTGACTGAATGAAAGGAGCTGGCATCTCACTCTCTTTGAATCTTCTTTATCATGCTAGGATTAGCAGGAAAAAGCAAAAAATTTCAGAATTGCACCTTGCAATGTGGAGATATTACTGTTTGTGCATTTACAATATTCATTGATTTTTGCCATTGAAAAACATGTTTTTCATATACCAGAAATGTTTGAAGCTACTGACTGAATGAAAGGAGCTGGCATCTCACTCTCTTTGAATCTTCTTTATCATGCTAGGATTAACAGGAAAAAGCAAAAAATTTCAGAATTGCACCTTGCAATGTGGAGATATTACTGTTTGTGCATTTACAATATTCATTGATTTTTGCCATTGAAAAACATGTTTTTCATATACCAGAAATGTTTGAAGCTACTGACTGAATGAAAGGAGCTGGCATCTCACTCTCTTTGAATCTTCTTTATCATGCTAGGATTAACAGGAAAAAGCTAAAAATTTCAGAATTGCACCGTGCAATGTGGAGATATTACTGTTTGTGCATTTACAATATTCATTGATTTTTGCCATTGAAAAACATGTTTTTCATATACCAGAAATGATTGAAGCTACTGACTGAATGAAAGGAGCTGGCATCTCACTCTCTTTGAATCTTCTTTATCATGCTAGGATTAGCAGGAAAAAGCAAAAAATTTCAGAATTGCACCTTGCAATGTGGAGATATTACTGTTTGTGCATTTACAATATTCATTGATTTTTGCCATTGAAAAACATGTTTTTCATATACCAGAAATGTTTGAAGCTACTGACTGAATGAAAGGAGCTGGCATCTCACTCTCTTTGAATCTTCTTTATCATGCTAGGATTAACAGGAAAAAGCAAAAAATTTCAGAATTGCACCTTGCAATGTGGAGATATTACTGTTTGTGCATTTACAATATTCATTGATTTTTGCCATTGAAAAACATGTTTTTCATATACCAGAAATGTTTGAAGCTACTGACTGAATGAAAGGAGCTGGCATCTCACTCTCTTTGAATCTTCTTTATCATGCTAGGATTAACAGGAAAAAGCTAAAAATTTCAGAATTGCACCGTGCAATGTGGAGATATTACTGTTTGTGCATTTACAATATTCATTGATTTTTGCCATTGAAAAACATGTTTTTCATATACCAGAAATGTTTGAAGCTACTGACTGAATGAAAGGAGCTGGCATCTCACTCTCTTTGAATCTTCTTTATCATGCTAGGATTAGCAGGAAAAAGCAAAAAATTTCAGAATTGCACCTTGCAATGTGGAGATATTACTGTTTGTGCATTTACAATATTCATTGATTTTTGCCATTGAAAAACATCATGTTATTCATATACCAGAAATGATTGAAGCTACTGACTGAAGGAAAGGAGCTGGCATCTCACTCTCTTTGAATCTTCTTTATCATGCTAAGAGGAGCAGGAAAAAGCAAAAAATTTCAGACTTGCACCTTGCAATGCGGAGAAATTACTGTTTGTGCATTTACAATATTCATTGATTTTTGCCATTGAAAAACATGTTTTTCATATACCAGAAATGTTTGAAGCTACTGACTGAATGAAAGGAGCTGGCATCTCACTCTCTTTGAATCTTCTTTATCATGCTAGGATTAGCAGGAAAAAGCAAAAAATTTCAGAATTGCACCTTGCAATGTGGAGATATTACTGTTTGTGCATTTACAATATTCATTGATTTTTGCCATTGAAAAACATGTTTTTCATATACCAGAAATGTTTGAAGCTACTGACTGAATGAAAGGAGCTGGCATCTCACTCTCTTTGAATCTTCTTTATCATGCTAGGATTAACAGGAAAAAGCTAAAAATTTCAGAATTGCACCGTGCAATGTGGAGATATTACTGTTTGTGCATTTACAATATTCATTGATTTTTGCCATTGAAAAACATGTTTTTCATATACCAGAAATGTTTGAAGCTACTGACTGAATGAAAGGAGCTGGCATCTCACTCTCTTTGAATCTTCTTTATCATGCTAGGATTAGCAGGAAAAAGCAAAAAATTTCAGAATTGCACCTTGCAATGTGGAGATATTACTGTTTGTGCATTTACAATATTCATTGATTTTTGCCATTGAAAAACATGTTTTTCATATACCAGAAATGTTTGAAGCTACTGACTGAATGAAAGGAGCTGGCATCTCACTCTCTTTGAATCTTCTTTATCATGCTAGGATTAACAGGAAAAAGCTAAAAATTTCAGAATTGCACCTTGCAATGTGGAGATATTACTGTTTGTGCATTTACAATATTCATTGATTTTTGCCATTGAAAAACATGTTTTTCATATACCAGAAATGTTTGAAGCTACTGACTGAATGAAAGGAGCTGGCATCTCACTCTCTTTGAATCTTCTTTATCATGCTAGGATTAGCAGGAAAAAGCAAAAAATTTCAGAATTGCACCTTGCAATGTGGAGATATTACTGTTTGTGCATTTACAATATTCATTGATTTTTGCCATTGAAAAACGTTTTTCATATACCAGAAATGTTTGAAGCTACTGACTGAATGAAAGGAGCTGGCATCTCACTCTCTTTGAATCTTCTTTATCATGCTAGGATTAACAGGAAAAAGCTAAAAATTTCAGAATTGCACCGTGCAATGTGGAGATATTACTGTTTGTGCATTTACAATATTCATTGATTTTTGCCATTGAAAAACATGTTTTTCATATACCAGAAATGTTTGAAGCTACTGACTGAATGAAAGGAGCTGGCATCTCACTCTCTTTGAATCTTCTTTATCATGCTAGGATTAACAGGAAAAAGCTAAAAATTTCAGAATTGCACCGTGCAATGTGGAGATATTACTGTTTGTGCATTTACAATATTCATTGATTTTTGCCATTGAAAAACATGTTTTTCATATACCAGAAATGTTTGAAGCTACTGACTGAATGAAAGGAGCTGGCATCTCACTCTCTTTGAATCTTCTTTATCATGCTAGGATTAGCAGGAAAAAGCAAAAAATTTCAGAATTGCACCTTGCAATGTGGAGATATTACTGTTTGTGCATTTACAATATTCATTGATTTTTGCCATTGAAAAACATGTTTTTCATATACCAGAAATGTTTGAAGCTACTGACTGAATGAAAGGAGCTGGCATCTCACTCTCTTTGAATCTTCTTTATCATGCTAGGATTAACAGGAAAAATCTAAAAATTTCAGAATTGCACCTTGCAATGTGGAGATATTACTGTTTGTGCATTTACAATATTCATTGATTTTTGCCATTGAAAAACATGTTTTTCATATACCAGAAATGTTTGAAGCTACTGACTGAATGAAAGGAGCTGGCATCTCACTCTCTTTGAATCTTCTTTATCATGCTAGGATTAGCAGGAAAAAGCAAAAAATTTCAGAATTGCACCTTGCAATGTGGAGATATTACTGTTTGTGCATTTACAATATTCATTGATTTTTGCCATTGAAAAACGTTTTTCATATACCAGAAATGTTTGAAGCTACTGACTGAATGAAAGGAGCTGGCATCTCACTCTCTTTGAATCTTCTTTATCATGCTAGGATTAACAGGAAAAAGCTAAAAATTTCAGAATTGCACCGTGCAATGTGGAGATATTACTGTTTGTGCATTTACAATATTCATTGATTTTTGCCATTGAAAAACATGTTTTTCATATACCAGAAATGTTTGAAGCTACTGACTGAATGAAAGGAGCTGGCATCTCACTCTCTTTGAATCTTCTTTATCATGCTAGGATTAGCAGGAAAAAGCAAAAAATTTCAGAATTGCACCTTGCAATGTGGAGATATTACTGTTTGTGCATTTACAATATTCATTGATTTTTGCCATTGAAAAACATGTTTTTCATATACCAGAAATGTTTGAAGCTACTGACTGAATGAAAGGAGCTGGCATCTCACTCTCTTTGAATCTTCTTTATCATGCTAGGATTAACAGGAAAAAGCAAAAAATTTCAGAATTGCACCTTGCAATGTGGAGATATTACTGTTTGTGCATTTACAATATTCATTGATTTTTGCCATTGAAAAACATGTTTTTCATATACCAGAAATGTTTGAAGCTACTGACTGAATGAAAGGAGCTGGCATCTCACTCTCTTTGAATCTTCTTTATCATGCTAGGATTAACAGGAAAAAGCTAAAAATTTCAGAATTGCACCGTGCAATGTGGAGATATTACTGTTTGTGCATTTACAATATTCATTGATTTTTGCCATTGAAAAACATGTTTTTCATATACCAGAAATGATTGAAGCTACTGACTGAATGAAAGGAGCTGGCATCTCACTCTCTTTGAATCTTCTTTATCATGCTAGGATTAGCAGGAAAAAGCAAAAAATTTCAGAATTGCACCTTGCAATGTGGAGATATTACTGTTTGTGCATTTACAATATTCATTGATTTTTGCCATTGAAAAACATGTTTTTCATATACCAGAAATGTTTGAAGCTACTGACTGAATGAAAGGAGCTGGCATCTCACTCTCTTTGAATCTTCTTTATCATGCTAGGATTAACAGGAAAAAGCAAAAAATTTCAGAATTGCACCTTGCAATGTGGAGATATTACTGTTTGTGCATTTACAATATTCATTGATTTTTGCCATTGAAAAACATGTTTTTCATATACCAGAAATGTTTGAAGCTACTGACTGAATGAAAGGAGCTGGCATCTCACTCTCTTTGAATCTTCTTTATCATGCTAGGATTAACAGGAAAAAGCTAAAAATTTCAGAATTGCACCGTGCAATGTGGAGATATTACTGTTTGTGCATTTACAATATTCATTGATTTTTGCCATTGAAAAACATGTTTTTCATATACCAGAAATGTTTGAAGCTACTGACTGAATGAAAGGAGCTGGCATCTCACTCTCTTTGAATCTTCTTTATCATGCTAGGATTAGCAGGAAAAAGCAAAAAATTTCAGAATTGCACCTTGCAATGTGGAGATATTACTGTTTGTGCATTTACAATATTCATTGATTTTTGCCATTGAAAAACATCATGTTATTCATATACCAGAAATGATTGAAGCTACTGACTGAAGGAAAGGAGCTGGCATCTCACTCTCTTTGAATCTTCTTTATCATGCTAAGAGGAGCAGGAAAAAGCAAAAAATTTCAGAATTGCGCCTTGCAATGCGGAGAAATTACTGTTTGTGCATTTACAAAATTCATTGATTTTTGCCATTGAAAAACATCATGTTATTCATATACCAGAAATGATTGAAGCTACTGACTGAAGGAAAGGAGCTGGCATCTCACTCTCTTTGAATCTTCTTTATCATGCTAAGAGGAGCAGGAAAAAGCAAAAAATTTCAGAATTGCACCTTGCAATGCGGAGAATTTACTGTTTGTGCATTTACAATATTCATTGATTTTTGCCATTGAAAAACGTCCAGAAATTATTGAAGCTACTGACTGAATGAAAGGAGCTGGCATCTCACTCTCTTTGAATCTTCTTTATCATGCTAAGAGGAGCAGGAAAAAGCAAAAAATTTCAGAATTGCACCTTGCAATGCGGAGAAATTACAGTTTGTGCATTTACAATATTCATTGATTTTTTCCATTGAAAAACGTCCAGAAATGATTGAAGCTACTGACTGAATGAAAGGAGCTGGCATCTCACTCTCTTTGAATCTTCTTTATCATGCTAAGAGGAGCAGGAAAAAGCAAAAAATTTCAGAATTGCACCTTGCAATGCGGAGAAATTACTGTTTGTGCATTTACAATATTCGTTGATTTTTGCCATTGAAAAACGTCCAGAAATGATTGAAGCTACTGACTGAATGAAAGGAGCTGGCATCTCACTCTCTTTGAATCTTCTTTATCATGCTAAGAGGAGCAGGAAAAAGCAAAAAATTTCAGAATTGCACCTTGCAATGCGGAGAAATTACTGTTTGTGCATTTACAATATTCATTGATTTTTGCCATTGAAAAACATCATGTTATTCATATACCAGAAATGTTTGAAGCTACTGACTGAATGAAAGGAGCTGGCATCTCACTCTCTTTGAATCTTCTTTATCATGCTAAGAGGAGCAGGAAAAAGCAAAAAATTTCAGAATTGCACCTTGCAATGCGGAGAAATTACTGTTTGTGCATTTACAATATTCATTGATTTTTGCCATTGAAAAACATAATGTTATTCATATACCAGAAATGTTTGAAGCTACTGACTGAATGAAAGGAGCTGGCATCTCAATCTCTTTGAATCTTCTTTATCATGCTAAGAGGAGCATGAAAAAGCAAAAAATTTCAGAATTGCACCTTGCAATGTCGAGGAATTACTGTTTGTGCATTTACAATATTCATTGATTTTTACCATTGAAAAACGTCCAGAAATGATTGAAGCTACTGACTGAATGAAAGTAGCTGGCATCTCACTCTCTTTGAATCTTCTTTATCATGCTAAGAGGAGCAGGAAAAAGCAAAAAATTTCAGACTTGCACCTTGCAATGCGGAGAAATTACTGTTTGTGCATTTACAATATTCATTGATTTTTGCCATTGAAAAACATCATGTTATTCATATACCAGAAATGTTTGAAGCTACTGACTGAATGAAAGGAGCTGGCATCTCACTCTCTTTGAATCTTCTTTATCATGCTAAGAGGAGCAGAAAAAAGCAAAAAATTTCAGACTTGCACCTTGCAATGCGGAGAAATTACTGTTTGTGCATTTACAATATTCATTGATTTTTGCCATTGAAAAACATCATGTTATTCATATACCAGAAATGTTTGAAGCTACTGACTGAATGAAAGGAGCTGGCATCTCACTCTCTTTGAATCTTCTTTATCATGCTAAGAGGAGCAGGAAAAAGCAAAAAATTTCAGAATTGCACCTTGCAATGCGGAGAAATTACTGTTTGTGCATTTACAATATTCATTGATTTTTGCCATTGAAAAACGTCCAGAAATGATTGAAGGTACTGACTGAATGAAAGGAGCTGGCATCTCACTCTCTTTGAATCTTCTTTATCATGCTAAGAGGAGCAGGAAAAAGCAAAAAATTTCAGAATTGCAACTTGCAATGCGGAGAAATTACTGTTTGTGCATTTACAATATTCATTGATTTTTGCCATTGAAAAACGTCCAGAAATGATTGAAGCTACTGACTGAATGAAAGGAGCTGGCATCTCACTCTCTTTGAATCTTCTTTATCATGCTAAGTGGAGCAGGAAAAAGCAAAAAATTTCAGAATTGCACCTTGCAATGCGGAGAAATTACAGTTTGTGCATTTACAATATTCATTGATTTTTGCCATTGAAAAACGTCCAGAAATGATTGAAGCTACTGACTGAATGAAAGGAGCTGGCATCTCACTCTCTTTGAATCTTCTTTATCATGCTAAGAGGAGCAGGAAAAAGCAAAAAATTTCAGAATTGCATCTTGCAATGCGGAGAAATTACTGTTTGTGCATTTACAATATTCGTTGATTTTTGCCATTGAAAAACGTCCAGAAATGATTGAAGCTACTGACTGAATGAAAGGAGCTGGCATCTCACTCTCTTTGAATCTTCTTTATCATGCTAAGAGGAGCAGGAAAAAGCAAAAAATTTCAGAATTGCACCTTGCAATGCGGAGAAATTACAGTTTGTGCATTTACAATATTCATTGATTTTTGCCATTGAAAAACGTCCAGAAATGATTGAAGCTACTGACTGAATGAAAGGAGCTGGCATCTCACTCTCTTTGAATCTTCTTTATCATGCTAAGAGGAGCAGGAAAAAGCAAAAAATTTCAGAATTGCACCTTGCAATGTGGAGATATTACTGTTTGTGCATTTACAATATTCATTGATTTTTGCCATTGAAAAACATGTTTTTCATATACCAGAAATGTTTGAAGCTACTGACTGAATGAAAGGAGCTGGCATCTCACTCTCTTTGAATCTTCTTTATCATGCTAGGATTAACAGGAAAAAGCTAAAAATTTCAGAATTGCACCGTGCAATGTGGAGATATTACTGTTTGTGCATTTACAATATTCATTGATTTTTGCCATTGAAAAACATGTTTTTCATATACCAGAAATGTTTGAAGCTACTGACTGAATGAAAGGAGCTGGCATCTCACTCTCTTTGAATCTTCTTTATCATGCTAGGATTAGCAGGAAAAAGCAAAAAATTTCAGAATTGCACCTTGCAATGTGGAGATATTACTGTTTGTGCATTTACAATATTCATTGATTTTTGCCATTGAAAAACATGTTTTTCATATACCAGAAATGTTTGAAGCTACTGACTGAATGAAAGGAGCTGGCATCTCACTCTCTTTGAATCTTCTTTATCATGCTAGGATTAGCAGGAAAAAGCAAAAAAATTTCAGAATTGCACCTTGCAATGTGGAGATATTACTGTTTGTGCATTTACAATATTCATTGATTTTTGCCATTGAAAAACATGTTTTTCATATACCAGAAATGTTTGAAGCTACTGACTGAATGAAAGGAGCTGGCATCTCACTCTCTTTGAATCTTCTTTATCATGCTAGGATTAACAGGAAAAAGCAAAAAATTTCAGAATTGCACCTTGCAATGTGGAGATATTACTGTTTGTGCATTTACAATATTCATTGATTTTTGCCATTGAAAAACATGTTTTTCATATACCAGAAATGATGAAGCTACTGACTGAATGAAAGGAGCTGGCATCTCACTCTCTTTGAATCTTCTTTATCATGCTAGGATTAGCAGGAAAAAGCAAAAAATTTCAGAATTGCACCTTGCAATGTGGAGATATTACTGTTTGTGCATTTACAATATTCATTGATTTTTGCCATTGAAAAACATGTTTTTCATATACCAGAAATGTTTGAAGCTACTGACTGAATGAAAGGAGCTGGCATCTCACTCTCTTTGAATCTTCTTTATCATGCTAGGATTAGCAGGAAAAAGCAAAAAATTTCAGAATTGCACCTTGCAATGTGGAGATATTACTGTTTGTGCATTTACAATATTCATTGATTTTTGCCATTGAAAAACATGTTTTTCATATACCAGAAATGTTTGAAGCTACTGACTGAATGAAAGGAGCTGGCATCTCACTCTCTTTGAATCTTCTTTATCATGCTAGGATTAACAGGAAAAAGCTAAAAATTTCAGAATTGCACCGTGCAATGTGGAGATATTACTGTTTGTGCATTTACAATATTCATTGATTTTTGCCATTGAAAAACATGTTTTTCATATACCAGAAATGTTTGAAGCTACTGACTGAATGAAAGGAGCTGGCATCTCACTCTCTTTGAATCTTCTTTATCATGCTAGGATTAACAGGAAAAAGCTAAAAATTTCAGAATTGCACCGTGCAATGTGGAGATATTACTGTTTGTGCATTTACAATATTCATTGATTTTTGCCATTGAAAAACATGTTTTTCATATACCAGAAATGTTTGAAGCTACTGACTGAATGAAAGGAGCTGGCATCTCACTCTCTTTGAATCTTCTTTATCATGCTAGGATTAGCAGGAAAAAGCAAAAAATTTCAGAATTGCACCTTGCAATGTGGAGATATTACTGTTTGTGCATTTACAATATTCATTGATTTTTGCCATTGAAAAACATGTTTTTCATATACCAGAAATGTTTGAAGCTACTGACTGAATGAAAGGAGCTGGCATCTCACTCTCTTTGAATCTTCTTTATCATGCTAGGATTAACAGGAAAAAGCTAAAAATTTCAGAATTGCACCGTGCAATGTGGAGATATTACTGTTTGTGCATTTACAATATTCATTGATTTTTGCCATTGAAAAACATGTTTTTCATATACCAGAAATGATTGAAGCTACTGACTGAATGAAAGGAGCTGGCATCTCACTCTCTTTGAATCTTCTTTATCATGCTAGGATTAGCAGGAAAAAGCAAAAAATTTCAGAATTGCACCTTGCAATGTGGAGATATTACTGTTTGTGCATTTACAATATTCATTGATTTTTGCCATTGAAAAACATGTTTTTCATATACCAGAAATGTTTGAAGCTACTGACTGAATGAAAGGAGCTGGCATCTCACTCTCTTTGAATCTTCTTTATCATGCTAGGATTAGCAGGAAAAAGCAAAAAATTTCAGAATTGCACCTTGCAATGTGGAGATATTACTGTTTGTGCATTTACAATATTCATTGATTTTTGCCATTGAAAAACATGTTTTTCATATACCAGAAATGTTTGAAGCTACTGACTGAATGAAAGGAGCTGGCATCTCACTCTCTTTGAATCTTCTTTATCATGCTAGGATTAACAGGAAAAAGCTAAAAATTTCAGAATTGCACCGTGCAATGTGGAGATATTACTGTTTGTGCATTTACAATATTCATTGATTTTTGCCATTGAAAAACATGTTTTTCATATACCAGAAATGTTTGAAGCTACTGACTGAATGAAAGGAGCTGGCATCTCACTCTCTTTGAATCTTCTTTATCATGCTAGGATTAGCAGGAAAAAGCAAAAAATTTCAGAATTGCACCTTGCAATGTGGAGATATTACTGTTTGTGCATTTACAATATTCATTGATTTTTGCCATTGAAAAACATGTTTTTCATATACCAGAAATGTTTGAAGCTACTGACTGAATGAAAGGAGCTGGCATCTCACTCTCTTTGAATCTTCTTTATCATGCTAGGATTAACAGGAAAAAGCTAAAAATTTCAGAATTGCACCGTGCAATGTGGAGATATTACTGTTTGTGCATTTACAATATTCATTGATTTTTGCCATTGAAAAACATGTTTTTCATATACCAGAAATGTTTGAAGCTACTGACTGAATGAAAGGAGCTGGCATCTCACTCTCTTTGAATCTTCTTTATCATGCTAGGATTAGCAGGAAAAAGCAAAAAATTTCAGAATTGCACCTTGCAATGTGGAGATATTACTGTTTGTGCATTTACAATATTCATTGATTTTTGCCATTGAAAAACATGTTTTTCATATACCAGAAACGTTTGAAGCTACTGACTGAATGAAAGGAGCTGGCATCTCACTCTCTTTGAATCTTCTTTATCATGCTAGGATTAACAGGAAAAAGCTAAAAATTTCAGAATTGCACCTTGCAATGTGGAGATATTACTGTTTGTGCATTTACAATATTCATTGATTTTTGCCATTGAAAAACATGTTTTTCATATACCAGAAATGTTTGAAGCTACTGACTGAATGAAAGGAGCTGGCATCTCACTCTCTTTGAATCTTCTTTATCATGCTAGGATTAGCAGGAAAAAGCAAAAAATTTCAGAATTGCACCTTGCAATGTGGAGATATTACTGTTTGTGCATTTACAATATTCATTGATTTTTGCCATTGAAAAACGTTTTTCATATACCAGAAATGTTTGAAGCTACTGACTGAATGAAAGGAGCTGGCATCTCACTCTCTTTGAATCTTCTTTATCATGCTAGGATTAACAGGAAAAAGCTAAAAATTTCAGAATTGCACCGTGCAATGTGGAGATATTACTGTTTGTGCATTTACAATATTCATTGATTTTTGCCATTGAAAAACATGTTTTTCATATACCAGAAATGTTTGAAGCTACTGACTGAATGAAAGGAGCTGGCATCTCACTCTCTTTGAATCTTCTTTATCATGCTAGGATTAGCAGGAAAAAGCAAAAAATTTCAGAATTGCACCTTGCAATGTGGAGATATTACTGTTTGTGCATTTACAATATTCATTGATTTTTGCCATTGAAAAACATGTTTTTCATATACCAGAAATGTTTGAAGCTACTGACTGAATGAAAGGAGCTGGCATCTCACTCTCTTTGAATCTTCTTTATCATGCTAGGATTAACAGGAAAAAGCAAAAAATTTCAGAATTGCACCTTGCAATGTGGAGATATTACTGTTTGTGCATTTACAATATTCATTGATTTTTGCCATTGAAAAACATGTTTTTCATATACCAGAAATGTTTGAAGCTACTGACTGAATGAAAGGAGCTGGCATCTCACTCTCTTTGAATCTTCTTTATCATGCTAGGATTAACAGGAAAAAGCTAAAAATTTCAGAATTGCACCGTGCAATGTGGAGATATTACTGTTTGTGCATTTACAATATTCATTGATTTTTGCCATTGAAAAACATGTTTTTCATATACCAGAAATGATTGAAGCTACTGACTGAATGAAAGGAGCTGGCATCTCACTCTCTTTGAATCTTCTTTATCATGCTAGGATTAGCAGGAAAAAGCAAAAAATTTCAGAATTGCACCTTGCAATGTGGAGATATTACTGTTTGTGCATTTACAATATTCATTGATTTTTGCCATTGAAAAACATGTTTTTCATATACCAGAAATGTTTGAAGCTACTGACTGAATGAAAGGAGCTGGCATCTCACTCTCTTTGAATCTTCTTTATCATGCTAGGATTAACAGGAAAAAGCAAAAAATTTCAGAATTGCACCTTGCAATGTGGAGATATTACTGTTTGTGCATTTACAATATTCATTGATTTTTGCCATTGAAAAACATGTTTTTCATATACCAGAAATGTTTGAAGCTACTGACTGAATGAAAGGAGCTGGCATCTCACTCTCTTTGAATCTTCTTTATCATGCTAGGATTAACAGGAAAAAGCTAAAAATTTCAGAATTGCACCGTGCAATGTGGAGATATTACTGTTTGTGCATTTACAATATTCATTGATTTTTGCCATTGAAAAACATGTTTTTCATATACCAGAAATGTTTGAAGCTACTGACTGAATGAAAGGAGCTGGCATCTCACTCTCTTTGAATCTTCTTTATCATGCTAGGATTAGCAGGAAAAAGCAAAAAATTCAGAATTGCACCTTGCAATGTGGAGATATTACTGTTTGTGCATTTACAATATTCATTGATTTTTGCCATTGAAAAACATCATGTTATTCATATACCAGAAATGATTGAAGCTACTGACTGAAGGAAAGGAGCTGGCATCTCACTCTCTTTGAATCTTCTTTATCATGCTAAGAGGAGCAGGAAAAAGCAAAAAATTTCAGAATTGCGCCTTGCAATGCGGAGAAATTACTGTTTGTGCATTTACAAAATTCATTGATTTTTGCCATTGAAAAACATCATGTTATTCATATACCAGAAATGATTGAAGCTACTGACTGAAGGAAAGGAGCTGGCATCTCACTCTCTTTGAATCTTCTTTATCATGCTAAGAGGAGCAGGAAAAAGCAAAAAATTTCAGAATTGCAACTTGCAATGCGGAGAATTTACTGTTTGTGCATTTACAATATTCATTGATTTTTGCCATTGAAAAACGTCCAGAAATGATTGAAGCTACTGACTGAATGAAAGGAGCTGGCATCTCACTCTCTTTGAATCTTCTTTATCATGCTAAGAAGAGCAGGAAAAAGCAAAAAATTTCAGAAATGCACCTTGCAATGCGGAGAAATTACAGTTTGTGCATTTACAATATTCATTGATTTTTGCCATTGAAAAACGTCCAGAAATGATTGAAGCTACTGACTGAATGAAAGGAGCTGGCATCTCACTCTCTTTGAATCTTCTTTATCATGCTAAGAGGAGCAGGAAAAAGCAAAAAATTTCAGAATTGCACCTTGCAATGCGGAGAAATTACTGTTTGTGCATTTACAATATTCGTTGATTTTTGCCATTGAAAAACGTCCAGAAATGATTGAAGCTACTGACTGAATGAAAGGAGCTGGCATCTCACTCTCTTTGAATCTTCTTTATCATGCTAAGAGGAGCAGGAAAAAGCAAAAAATTTCAGAATTGCACCTTGCAATGCGGAGAAATTACAGTTTGTGCATTTACAATATTCATTGATTTTTGCCATTGAAAAACGTCCAGAAATGATTGAAGCTACTGACTGAATGAAAGGAGCTGGCATCTCACTCTCTTTGAATCTTCTTTATCATGCTAAGAGGAGCAGGAAAAAGCAAAAAATTTCAGAATTGCACCTTGCAATGCGGAGAAATTACTGTTTGTGCATTTACAATATTCATTGATTTTTGCCATTGAAAAACATGTTATTCATATACCAGAAATGTTTGAAGCTCCTCACTGAATGAAAGGAGCTGGCACCTCACTCTCTTTGAATCTTCTTTATCATGCTAAGAGGAGCAGGAAAAAGCAAAAAATTTCAGAATTGCACCTTGCAATGCGGAGAAATTACTGTTTGTGCATTTACAATATTCATTGATTTTTGCCATTGAAAAACATCCAGAAATGATTGTAGCTACTGACTGAATGAAAGGAGCTGGCATCTCACTCTCTTTGAATCTTCTTTATCATGCTAAGAGGAGCAGGAAAAAGCAAAAAATTTCAGAATTGCACCTTGCAATGCGGAGAAATTACTGTTTGTGCATTTACAATATTCATTGATTTTTGCCATTGAAAAACATCATGTTATTCATATACCAGAAATGTTTGAAGCTACTGACTGAATGAAAAGAGCTGACATCTCACTCTCTTTGAATCTTCTTTATCATGCTAAGAGGAGCAGGAAAAAGCAAAAAATTTCAGAATTGCACCTTGCAATGCGGAGAAATTACTGTTTGTGCATTTACAATATTCATTGATTTTTGCCATTGAAAAACGTCCAGAAATGATTGAAGCTACTGACTGAATGAAAGGAGCTGGCATCTCACTCTCTTTGAATCATGCTAAGAGGAGCAGGAAAAAGCAAAAAATTTCAGAATTGCACCTTGCAATGCGGAGAAATTACTGTTTGTGCATTTACAATATTCATTGATTTTTGCCATTGAAAAACATCATGTTATTCATATACCAGAAATGTTTGAAGCTACTGACTGAATGAAAGGAGCTGGCATCTCACTCTCTTTGAATCTTCTTTATCATGCTAAGAGGAGCAGGAAAAAGCAAAAAATTTTAGAATTGCACCTTGCAATGTGGAGAAATTACTGTTTGTGCATTTACAATATTCATTGATTTTTACCATTGAAAAACGTCCAGAAATGATTGAAGCTACTGACTGAATGAAAGTAGCTGGCATCTCACTCTCTTTGAATCTTCTTTATCATGCTAAGAGGAGCAGGAAAAAGCAAAAAATTTCAGACTTGCACCTTGCAATGCGGAGAAATTACTGTTTGTGCATTTACAATATTCATTGATTTTTGCCATTGAAAAACATCATGTTATTCATATACCAGAAATGTTTGAAGCTACTGACTGAATGAAAGGAGCTGGCATCTCACTCTCTTTGAATCTTCTTTATCATGCTAAGAGGAGCAGGAAAAAGCAAAAAATTTCAGAATTGCACCTTGCAATGCGGAGAAATTACTGTTTGTGCATTTACAATATTCATTGATTTTTGCCATTGAAAAACGTCCAGAAATGATTGAAGCTACTGACTGAATGAAAGGAGCTGGCATCTCACTCTCTTTGAATCTTCTTTATCATGCTAAGAGGAGCAGGAAAAAGCAAAAAATTTCAGAATTGCACCTTGCAATGTGGAGAAATTACTGTTTGTGCATTTACAATATTCATTGATTTTTGCCATTGAAAAACGTCCAGAAATGATTGAAGCTACTGACTGAATGAAAGGAGCTGGCATCTCACTCTCTTTGAATATTCTTTATCATGCTAAGTGGAGCAGGAAAAAGCAAAAAATTTCAGAATTGCACCTTGCAATGCGGAGAAATTACAGTTTGTGCATTTACAATATTCATTGATTTTTGCCATTGAAAAACGTCCAGAAATGATTGAAGCTACTGACTGAATGAAAGGAGCTGGCATCTCACTCTCTTTGAATCTTCTTTATCATGCTAAGAGGAGCAGGAAAAAGCAAAAAATTTCAGAATTGCACCTTGCAATGCGGAGAAATTACTGTTTGTGCATTTACAATATTCGTTGATTTTTGCCATTGAAAAACGTCCAGAAATGATTGAAGCTACTGACTGAATGAAAGGAGCTGGCATCTCACTCTCTTTGAATCTTCTTTATCATGCTAAGAGGAGCAGGAAAAAGCAAAAAATTTCAGAATTGCACCTTGCAATGCGGAGAAATTACAGTTTGTGCATTTACAATATTCATTGATTTTTGCCATTGAAAAACGTCCAGAAATGATTGAAGCTACTGACTGAATGAAAGGAGCTGGCATCTCACTCTCTTTGAATCTTCTTTATCATGCTAAGAGGAGCAGGAAAAAGCAAAAAATTTCAGAATTGCACCTTGCAATGCGGAGAATTTACTGTTTGTGCATTTACAATATTCATTGATTTTTGCCATTGAAAAACATGTTATTCATATACCAGAAATGTTTGAAGCTCCTGACTGAATGAAAGGAGCTGGCACCTCACTCTCTTTGAATCTTCTTTATCATGCTAAGAGGAGCAGGAAAAAGCAATAAATTTCAGAATTGCACCTTGCAATGCGGAGAAATTACTGTTTGTGCATTTACAATATTCATTGATTTTTGCCATTGAAAAACGTCCAGAAATGATTGAAGCTACTGACTGAATGAAAGGAGCTGGCATCTCACTCTCTTTGAATCTTCTTTATCTTGCTAAGAGGAGCAGGAAAAAGCAAAAAATTTCAGAATTGCACCTTGCAATGCGGAGAAATTACTGTTTGTGCATTTACAATATTCATTGATTTTTGCCATTGAAAAATGTCCAGAAATGATTGAAGCTACTGACTGAATGAAAGGAGCTGGCATCTCACTCTCTTTGAATCTTCTTTATCATGCTAAGAGGAGCAGGAAAAAGCAAAAAATTTCAGAATTGCGCCTTGCAATGCGGAGAAATTACTGTTTGTGCATTTACAAAATTCATTGATTTTTGCCATTGAAAAACATCATGTTATTCATATACCAGAAATGATTGAAGCTACTGACTGAAGGAAAGGAGCTGGCATCTCACTCTCTTTGAATCTTCTTTATCATGCTAAGAGGAGCAGGAAAAAGCAAAAAATTTCAGAATTGCACCTTGCAATGCGGAGAATTTACTGTTTGTGCATTTACAATAGTCATTGATTTTTTCCATTGAAAAACGTCCAGAAATGATTGAAGCTACTGACTGAATGAAAGGAGCTGGCATCTCACTCTCTTTGAATCTTCTTTATCATGCTAAGAGGAGCAGGAAAAAGCAAAAAATTTCAGAATTGCACCTTGCAATGCGGAGAAATTACTGTTTGTGCATTTACAATATTCGTTGATTTTTGCCATTGAAAAACGTCCAGAAATGATTGAAGCTACTGACTGAATGAAAGGAGCTGGCATCTCACTCTCTTTGAATCTTCTTTATCATGCTAAGAGGAGCAGGAAAAAGCAAAAAATTTCAGAATTGCACCTTGCAATGCGGAGAAATTACTGTTTGTGCATTTACAATATTCATTGATTTTTGCCATTGAAAAACATCATGTTATTCATATACCAGAAATGTTTGAAGCTACTGACTGAATGAAAGGAGCTGGCATCTCACTCTCTTTGAATCTTCTTTATCATGCTAAGAGGAGCAGGAAAAAGCAAAAAATTTCAGAATTGCACCTTGCAATGCGGAGAAATTACTGTTTGTGCATTTACAATATTCATTGATTTTTGCCATTGAAAAACATAATGTTATTCATATACCAGAAATGTTTGAAGCTACTGACTGAATGAAAGGAGCTGGCATCTCAATCTCTTTGAATCTTCTTTATCATGCTAAGAGGAGCATGAAAAAGCAAAAAATTTCAGAATTGCACCTTGCAATGTCGAGGAATTACTGTTTGTGCATTTACAATATTCATTGATTTTTACCATTGAAAAACGTCCAGAAATGATTGAAGCTACTGACTGAATGAAAGTAGCTGGCATCTCACTCTCTTTGAATCTTCTTTATCATGCTAAGAGGAGCAGGAAAAAGCAAAAAATTTCAGACTTGCACCTTGCAATGCGGAGAAATTACTGTTTGTGCATTTACAATATTCATTGATTTTTGCCATTGAAAAACATCATGTTATTCATATACCAGAAATGTTTGAAGCTACTGACTGAATGAAAGGAGCTGGCATCTCACTCTCTTTGAATCTTCTTTATCATGCTAAGAGGAGCAGAAAAAAGCAAAAAATTTCAGACTTGCACCTTGCAATGCGGAGAAATTACTGTTTGTGCATTTACAATATTCATTGATTTTTGCCATTGAAAAACATCATGTTATTCATATACCAGAAATGTTTGAAGCTACTGACTGAATGAAAGGAGCTGGCATCTCACTCTCTTTGAATCTTCTTTATCATGCTAAGAGGAGCAGGAAAAAGCAAAAAATTTCAGAATTGCACCTTGCAATGCGGAGAAATTACTGTTTGTGCATTTACAATATTCATTGATTTTTGCCATTGAAAAACGTCCAGAAATGATTGAAGGTACTGACTGAATGAATGGAGCTGGCATCTCACTCTCTTTGAATCTTCTTTATCATGCTAAGAGGAGCAGGAAAAAGCAAAAAATTTCAGAATTGCAACTTGCAATGCGGAGAAATTACTGTTTGTGCATTTACAATATTCATTGATTTTTGCCATTGAAAAACGTCCAGAAATGATTGAAGCTACTGACTGAATGAAAGGAGCTGGCATCTCACTCTCTTTGAATCTTCTTTATCATGCTAAGTGGAGCAGGAAAAAGCAAAAAATTTCAGAATTGCACCTTGCAATGCGGAGAAATTACAGTTTGTGCATTTACAATATTCATTGATTTTTGCCATTGAAAAACGTCCAGAAATGATTGAAGCTACTGACTGAATGAAAGGAGCTGGCATCTCACTCTCTTTGAATCTTCTTTATCATGCTAAGAGGAGCAGGAAAAAGCAAAAAATTTCAGAATTGCATCTTGCAATGCGGAGAAATTACTGTTTGTGCATTTACAATATTCGTTGATTTTTGCCATTGAAAAACGTCCAGAAATGATTGAAGCTACTGACTGAATGAAAGGAGCTGGCATCTCACTCTCTTTGAATCTTCTTTATCATGCTAAGAGGAGCAGGAAAAAGCAAAAAATTTCAGAATTGCACCTTGCAATGCGGAGAAATTACAGTTTGTGCATTTACAATATTCATTGATTTTTGCCATTGAAAAACGTCCAGAAATGATTGAAGCTACTGACTGAATGAAAGGAGCTGGCATCTCACTCTCTTTGAATCTTCTTTATCATGCTAAGAGGAGCAGGAAAAAGCAAAAAATTTCAGAATTGCACCTTGCAATGCGGAGAATTTACTGTTTGTGCATTTACAATATTCATTGATTTTTGCCATTGAAAAACATGTTATTCATATACCAGAAATGTTTGAAGCTCCTGACTGAATGAAAGGAGCTGGCACCTCACTCTCTTTGAATCTTCTTTATCATGCTAAGAGGAGCAGGAAAAAGCAAAAAATTTCAGAATTGCACCTTGCAATGCGGAGAAATTACTGTTTGTGCATTTACAATATTCATTGATTTTTGCCATTGAAAAACGTCCAGAAATGATTGAAGCTACTGACTGAATGAAAGGAGCTGGCATCTCACTCTCTTTGAATCTTCTTTATCATGCTAAGAGGAGCAGGAAAAAGCAAAAAATTTCAGAATTGCACCTTGCAATGCGGAGAAATTACTGTTTGTGCATTTACAATATTCATTGATTTTTGCCATTGAAAAATGTCCAGAAATGATTGAAGCTACTGACTGAATGAAAGGAGCTGGCATCTCACTCTCTTTGAATCTTCTTTATCATGCTAAGAGGAGCAGGAAAAAGCAAAAAATTTCAGAATTGCGCCTTGCAATGCGGAGAAATTACTGTTTGTGCATTTACAATATTCATTGATTTTTGCCATTGAAAAACATGTTTTTCATATACCAGAAATGTTTGAAGCTACTGACTGAATGAAAGGAGCTGGCATCTCACTCTCTTTGAATCTTCTTTATCATGCTAGGATTAACAGGAAAAAGCTAAAAATTTCAGAATTGCACCGTGCAATGTGGAGATATTACTGTTTGTGCATTTACAATATTCATTGATTTTTGCCATTGAAAAACATGTTTTTCATATACCAGAAATGTTTGAAGCTACTGACTGAATGAAAGGAGCTGGCATCTCACTCTCTTTGAATCTTCTTTATCATGCTAGGATTAGCAGGAAAAAGCAAAAAATTTCAGAATTGCACCTTGCAATGTGGAGATATTACTGTTTGTGCATTTACAATATTCATTGATTTTTGCCATTGAAAAACATGTTTTTCATATACCAGAAATGTTTGAAGCTACTGACTGAATGAAAGGAGCTGGCATCTCACTCTCTTTGAATCTTCTTTATCATGCTAGGATTAACAGGAAAAAGCTAAAAATTTCAGAATTGCACCTTGCAATGTGGAGATATTACTGTTTGTGCATTTACAATATTCATTGATTTTTGCCATTGAAAAACATGTTTTTCATATACCAGAAATGTTTGAAGCTACTGACTGAATGAAAGGAGCTGGCATCTCACTCTCTTTGAATCTTCTTTATCATGCTAGGATTAACAGGAAAAAGCTAAAAATTTCAGAATTGCACCGTGCAATGTGGAGATATTACTGTTTGTGCATTTACAATATTCATTGATTTTTGCCATTGAAAAACATGTTTTTCATATACCAGAAATGTTTGAAGCTACTGACTGAATGAAAGGAGCTGGCATCTCACTCTCTTTGAATCTTCTTTATCATGCTAGGATTAGCAGGAAAAAGCAAAAAATTTCAGAATTGCACCTTGCAATGTGGAGATATTACTGTTTGTGCATTTACAATATTCATTGATTTTTGCCATTGAAAAACATGTTTTTCATATACCAGAAATGTTTGAAGCTACTGACTGAATGAAAGGAGCTGGCATCTCACTCTCTTTGAATCTTCTTTATCATGCTAGGATTAGCAGGAAAAAGCAAAAAATTTCAGAATTGCACCTTGCAATGTGGAGATATTACTGTTTGTGCATTTACAATATTCATTGATTTTTGCCATTGAAAAACATGTTTTTCATATACCAGAAATGTTTGAAGCTACTGACTGAATGAAAGGAGCTGGCATCTCACTCTCTTTGAATCTTCTTTATCATGCTAGGATTAACAGGAAAAAGCTAAAAATTTCAGAATTGCACCGTGCAATGTGGAGATATTACTGTTTGTGCATTTACAATATTCATTGATTTTTGCCATTGAAAAACATGTTTTTCATATACCAGAAATGTTTGAAGCTACTGACTGAATGAAAGGAGCTGGCATCTCACTCTCTTTGAATCTTCTTTATCATGCTAGGATTAGCAGGAAAAAGCAAAAAATTTCAGAATTGCACCTTGCAATGTGGAGATATTACTGTTTGTGCATTTACAATATTCATTGATTTTTGCCATTGAAAAACATGTTTTTCATATACCAGAAATGTTTGAAGCTACTGACTGAATGAAAGGAGCTGGCATCTCACTCTCTTTGAATCTTCTTTATCATGCTAGGATTAACAGGAAAAAGCAAAAAATTTCAGAATTGCACCTTGCAATGTGGAGATATTACTGTTTGTGCATTTACAATATTCATTGATTTTTGCCATTGAAAAATGTCCAGAAATGATTGAAGCTACTGACTGAATGAAAGGAGCTGGCATCTCACTCTCTTTGAATCTTCTTTATCATGCTAAGAGGAGCAGGAAAAAGCAAAAAATTTCAGAATTGCGCCTTGCAATGCGGAAAAATTACTGTTTGTGCATTTACAAAATTCATTGATTTTTGCCATTGAAAAACATCATGTTATTCATATACCAGAAATGATTGAAGCTACTGACTGAAGGAAAGGAGCTGGCATCTCACTCTCTTTGAATGTTCTTTATCATGCTAAGAGGAGCAGGAAAAAGCAAAAAATTTCAGAATTGCAACTTGCAATGCGGAGAATTTACTGTTTGTGCATTTACAATATTCATTGATTTTTGCCATTGAAAAACGTCCAGAAATGATTGAAGCTACTGACTGAATGAAAGGAGCTGGCATCTCACTCTCTTTGAATCTTCTTTATCATGCTAAGAGGAGCAGGAAAAAGCAAAAAATTTCAGAAATGCACCTTGCAATGCGGAGAAATTACAGTTTGTGCATTTACAATATTCATTGATTTTTGCCATTGAAAAACGTCCAGAAATGATTGAAGCTACTGACTGAATGAAAGGAGCTGGCATCTCACTCTCTTTGAATCTTCTTTATCATGCTAAGAGGAGCAGGAAAAAGCAAAAAATTTCAGAATTGCACCTTGCAATGCGGAGAAATTACTGTTTGTGCATTTACAATATTCGTTGATTTTTGCCATTGAAAAACGTCCAGAAATGATTGAAGCTACTGACTGAATGAAAGGAGCTGGCATCTCACTCTCTTTGAATCTTCTTTATCATGCTAAGAGGAGCAGGAAAAAGCAAAAAATTTCAGAATTGCACCTTGCAATGCGGAGAAATTACAGTTTGTGCATTTACAATATTCATTGATTTTTGCCATTGAAAAACGTCCAGAAATGATTGAAGCTACTGACTGAATGAAAGGAGCTGGCATCTCACTCTCTTTGAATCTTCTTTATCATGCTAAGAGGAGCAGGAAAAAGCAAAAAATTTCAGAATTGCACCTTGCAATGCGGAGAAATTACTGTTTGTGCATTTACAATATTCATTGATTTTTGCCATTGAAAAACATGTTATTCATATACCAGAAATGTTTGAAGCTCCTCACTGAATGAAAGGAGCTGGCACCTCACTCTCTTTGAATCTTCTTTATCATGCTAAGAGGAGCAGGAAAAAGCAAAAAATTTCAGAATTGCACCTTGCAATGCGGAGAAATTACTGTTTGTGCATTTACAATATTCATTGATTTTTGCCATTGAAAAACGTCCAGAAATGATTGTAGCTACTGACTGAATGAAAGGAGCTGGCATCTCACTCTCTTTGAATCTTCTTTATCATGCTAAGAGGAGCAGGAAAAAGCAAAAAATTTCAGAATTGCACCTTGCAATGCGGAGAAATTACTGTTTGTGCATTTACAATATTCATTGATTTTTGCCATTGAAAAACATCATGTTATTCATATACCAGAAATGTTTGAAGCTACTGACTGAATGAAAAGAGCTGACATCTCACTCTCTTTGAATCTTCTTTATCATGCTAAGAGGAGCAGGAAAAAGCAAAAAATTTCAGAATTGCACCTTGCAATGCGGAGAAATTACTGTTTGTGCATTTACAATATTCATTGATTTTTGCCATTGAAAAACGTCCAGAAATGATTGAAGCTACTGACTGAATGAAAGGAGCTGGCATCTCACTCTCTTTGAATCATGCTAAGAGGAGCAGGAAAAAGCAAAAAATTTCAGAATTGCACCTTGCAATGCGGAGAAATTACTGTTTGTGCATTTACAATATTCATTGATTTTTGCCATTGAAAAACATCATGTTATTCATATACCAGAAATGTTTGAAGCTACTGACTGAATGAAAGGAGCTGGCATCTCACTCTCTTTGAATCTTCTTTATCATGCTAAGAGGAGCAGGAAAAAGCAAAAAATTTCAGAATTGCACCTTGCAATGCGGAGAAATTACTGTTTGTGCATTTACAATATTCATTGATTTTTGCCATTGAAAAACGTCCAGAAATGATTGAAGCTACTGACTGAATGAAAGGAGCTGGCATCTCACTCTCTTTGAATCTTCTTTATCATGCTAAGAGGAGCAGGAAAAAGCAAAAAATTTCAGAATTGCACCTTGCAATGTGGAGAAATTACTGTTTGTGCATTTACAATATTCATTGATTTTTGCCATTGAAAAACGTCCAGAAATGATTGAAGCTACTGACTGAATGAAAGGAGCTGGCATCTCACTCTCTTTGAATATTCTTTATCATGCTAAGTGGAGCAGGAAAAAGCAAAAAATTTCAGAATTGCACCTTGCAATGCGGAGAAATTACAGTTTGTGCATTTACAATATTCATTGATTTTTGCCATTGAAAAACGTCCAGAAATGATTGAAGCTACTGACTGAATGAAAGGAGCTGGCATCTCACTCTCTTTGAATCTTCTTTATCATGCTAAGAGGAGCAGGAAAAAGCAAAAAATTTCAGAATTGCACCTTGCAATGCGGAGAAATTACTGTTTGTGCATTTACAATATTCGTTGATTTTTGCCATTGAAAAACGTCCAGAAATGATTGAAGCTACTGACTGAATGAAAGGAGCTGGCATCTCACTCTCTTTGAATCTTCTTTATCATGCTAAGAGGAGCAGGAAAAAGCAAAAAATTTCAGAATTGCACCTTGCAATGCGGAGAAATTACAGTTTGTGCATTTACAATATTCATTGATTTTTGCCATTGAAAAACGTCCAGAAATGATTGAAGCTACTGACTGAATGAAAGGAGCTGGCATCTCACTCTCTTTGAATCTTCTTTATCATGCTAAGAGGAGCAGGAAAAAGCAAAAAATTTCAGAATTGCACCTTGCAATGCGGAGAATTTACTGTTTGTGCATTTACAATATTCATTGATTTTTGCCATTGAAAAACATGTTATTCATATACCAACAATGTTTGAAGCTCCTGACTGAATGAAAGGAGCTGGCACCTCACTCTCTTTGAATCTTCTTTATCATGCTAAGAGGAGCAGGAAAAAGCAAAAAATTTCAGAATTGCACCTTGCAATGCGGAGAAATTACTGTTTGTGCATTTACAATATTCATTGATTTTTGCCATTGAAAAACGTCCAGAAATGATTGAAGCTACTGACTGAATGAAAGGAGCTGGCATCTCACTCTCTTTGAATCTTCTTTATCTTGCTAAGAGGAGCAGGAAAAAGCAAAAAATTTCAGAATTGCACCTTGCAATGCGGAGAAATTACTGTTTGTGCATTTACAATATTCATTGATTTTTGCCATTGAAAAATGTCCAGAAATGATTGAAGCTACTGACTGAATGAAAGGAGCTGGCATCTCACTCTCTTTGAATCTTCTTTATCATGCTAAGAGGAGCAGGAAAAAGCAAAAAATTTCAGAATTGCGCCTTGCAATGCGGAGAAATTACTGTTTGTGCATTTACAAAATTTATTGATTTTTGCCATTGAAAAACATCATGTTATTCATATACCAGAAATGATTGAAGCTACTGACTGAAGGAAAGGAGCTGGCATCTCACTCTCTTTGAATCTTCTTTATCATGCTAAGAGGAGCAGGAAAAAGCAAAAAATTTCAGAATTGCACCTTGCAATGCGGAGAATTTACTGTTTGTGCATTTACAATATTCATTGATTTTTGCCATTGAAAAACGTCCAGAAATTATTGAAGCTACTGACTGAATGAAAGGAGCTGGCATCTCACTCTCTTTGAATCTTCTTTATCATGCTAAGAGGAGCAGGAAAAAGCAAAAAATTTCAGAATTGCACCTTGCAATGCGGAGAAATTACAGTTTGTGCATTTACAATATTCATTGATTTTTTCCATTGAAAAACGTCCAGAAATGATTGAAGCTACTGACTGAATGAAAGGAGCTGGCATCTCACTCTCTTTGAATCTTCTTTATCATGCTAAGAGGAGCAGGAAAAAGCAAAAAATTTCAGAATTGCACCTTGCAATGCGGAGAAATTACTGTTTGTGCATTTACAATATTCGTTGATTTTTGCCATTGAAAAACGTCCAGAAATGATTGAAGCTACTGACTGAATGAAAGGAGCTGGCATCTCACTCTCTTTGAATCTTCTTTATCATGCTAAGAGGAGCAGGAAAAAGCAAAAAATTTCAGAATTGCACCTTGCAATGCGGAGAAATTACTGTTTGTGCATTTACAATATTCATTGATTTTTGCCATTGAAAAACATCATGTTATTCATATACCAGAAATGTTTGAAGCTACTGACTGAATGAAAGGAGCTGGCATCTCACTCTCTTTGAATCTTCTTTATCATGCTAAGAGGAGCAGGAAAAAGCAAAAAATTTCAGAATTGCACCTTGCAATGCGGAGAAATTACTGTTTGTGCATTTACAATATTCATTGATTTTTGCCATTGAAAAACATAATGTTATTCATATACCAGAAATGTTTGAAGCTACTGACTGAATGAAAGGAGCTGGCATCTCAATCTCTTTGAATCTTCTTTATCATGCTAAGAGGAGCATGAAAAAGCAAAAAATTTCAGAATTGCACCTTGCAATGTCGAGGAATTACTGTTTGTGCATTTACAATATTCATTGATTTTTACCATTGAAAAACGTCCAGAAATGATTGAAGCTACTGACTGAATGAAAGTAGCTGGCATCTCACTCTCTTTGAATCTTCTTTATCATGCTAAGAGGAGCAGGAAAAAGCAAAAAATTTCAGACTTGCACCTTGCAATGCGGAGAAATTACTGTTTGTGCATTTACAATATTCATTGATTTTTGCCATTGAAAAACATCATGTTATTCATATACCAGAAATGTTTGAAGCTACTGACTGAATGAAAGGAGCTGGCATCTCACTCTCTTTGAATCTTCTTTATCATGCTAAGAGGAGCAGAAAAAAGCAAAAAATTTCAGACTTGCACCTTGCAATGCGGAGAAATTACTGTTTGTGCATTTACAATATTCATTGATTTTTGCCATTGAAAAACATCATGTTATTCATATACCAGAAATGTTTGAAGCTACTGACTGAATGAAAGGAGCTGGCATCTCACTCTCTTTGAATCTTCTTTATCATGCTAAGAGGAGCAGGAAAAAGCAAAAAATTTCAGAATTGCACCTTGCAATGCGGAGAAATTACTGTTTGTGCATTTACAATATTCATTGATTTTTGCCATTGAAAAACGTCCAGAAATGATTGAAGGTACTGACTGAATGAAAGGAGCTGGCATCTCACTCTCTTTGAATCTTCTTTATCATGCTAAGAGGAGCAGGAAAAAGCAAAAAATTTCAGAATTGCAACTTGCAATGCGGAGAAATTACTGTTTGTGCATTTACAATATTCATTGATTTTTGCCATTGAAAAACGTCCAGAAATGATTGAAGCTACTGACTGAATGAAAGGAGCTGGCATCTCACTCTCTTTGAATCTTCTTTATCATGCTAAGTGGAGCAGGAAAAAGCAAAAAATTTCAGAATTGCACCTTGCAATGCGGAGAAATTACAGTTTGTGCATTTACAATATTCATTGATTTTTGCCATTGAAAAACGTCCAGAAATGATTGAAGCTACTGACTGAATGAAAGGAGCTGGCATCTCACTCTCTTTGAATCTTCTTTATCATGCTAAGAGGAGCAGGAAAAAGCAAAAAATTTCAGAATTGCACCTTGCAATGCGGAGAAATTACTGTTTGTGCATTTACAATATTCGTTGATTTTTGCCATTGAAAAACGTCCAGAAATGATTGAAGCTACTGACTGAATGAAAGGAGCTGGCATCTCACTCTCTTTGAATCTTCTTTATCATGCTAAGAGGAGCAGGAAAAAGCAAAAAATTTCAGAATTGCACCTTGCAATGCGGAGAAATTACAGTTTGTGCATTTACAATATTCATTGATTTTTGCCATTGAAAAACGTCCAGAAATGATTGAAGCTACTGACTGAATGAAAGGAGCTGGCATCTCACTCTCTTTGAATCTTCTTTATCATGCTAAGAGGAGCAGGAAAAAGCAAAAAATTTCAGAATTGCACCTTGCAATGCGGAGAATTTACTGTTTGTGCATTTACAATATTCATTGATTTTTGCCATTGAAAAACATGTTATTCATATACCAGAAATGTTTGAAGCTCCTGACTGAATGAAAGGAGCTGGCACCTCACTCTCTTTGAATCTTCTTTATCATGCTAAGAGGAGCAGGAAAAAGCAAAAAATTTCAGAATTGCACCTTGCAATGCGGAGAAATTACTGTTTGTGCATTTACAATATTCATTGATTTTTGCCATTGAAAAACGTCCAGAAATGATTGAAGCTACTGACTGAATGAAAGGAGCTGGCATCTCACTCTCTTTGAATCTTCTTTATCATGCTAAGAGGAGCAGGAAAAAGCAAAAAATTTCAGAATTGCACCTTGCAATGCGGAGAAATTACTGTTTGTGCATTTACAATATTCATTGATTTTTGCCATTGAAAAATGTCCAGAAATGATTGAAGCTACTGACTGAATGAAAGGAGCTGGCATCTCACTCTCTTTGAATCTTCTTTATCATGCTAAGAGGAGCAGGAAAAAGCAAAAAATTTCAGAATTGCGCCTTGCAATGCGGAGAAATTACTGTTTGTGCATTTACAATATTCATTGATTTTTGCCATTGAAAAACATCATGTTATTCATATACCAGAAATGTTTGAAGCTACTGACTGAATGAAAGGAGCTGGCATCTCACTCTCTTTGAATCTTCTTTATCATGCTAAGAGGAGCAGGAAAAAGCAAAAAATTTCAGAATTGCACCTTGCAATGCGGAGAAATTACTGTTTGTGCATTTACAATATTCATTGATTTTTGCCATTGAAAAACATAATGTTATTCATATACCAGAAATGTTTGAAGCTACTGACTGAATGAAAGGAGCTGGCATCTCAATCTCTTTGAATCTTCTTTATCATGCTAAGAGGAGCATGAAAAAGCAAAAAATTTCAGAATTGCACCTTGCAATGTCGAGGAATTACTGTTTGTGCATTTACAATATTCATTGATTTTTACCATTGAAAAACGTCCAGAAATGATTGAAGCTACTGACTGAATGAAAGTAGCTGGCATCTCACTCTCTTTGAATCTTCTTTATCATGCTAAGAGGAGCAGGAAAAAGCAAAAAATTTCAGACTTGCACCTTGCAATGCGGAGAAATTACTGTTTGTGCATTTACAATATTCATTGATTTTTGCCATTGAAAAACATCATGTTATTCATATACCAGAAATGTTTGAAGCTACTGACTGAATGAAAGGAGCTGGCATCTCACTCTCTTTGAATCTTCTTTATCATGCTAAGAGGAGCAGAAAAAAGCAAAAAATTTCAGACTTGCACCTTGCAATGCGGAGAAATTACTGTTTGTGCATTTACAATATTCATTGATTTTTGCTATTGAAAAACATCATGTTATTCATATACCAGAAATGTTTGAAGCTACTGACTGAATGAAAGGAGCTGGCATCTCACTCTCTTTGAATCTTCTTTATCATGCTAAGAGGAGCAGGAAAAAGCAAAAAATTTCAGAATTGCACCTTGCAATGCGGAGAAATTACTGTTTGTGCATTTACAATATTCATTGATTTTTGCCATTGAAAAACGTCCAGAAATGATTGAAGGTACTGACTGAATGAAAGGAGCTGGCATCTCACTCTCTTTGAATCTTCTTTATCATGCTAAGAGGAGCAGGAAAAAGCAAAAAATTTCAGAATTGCAACTTGCAATGCGGAGAAATTACTGTTTGTGCATTTACAATATTCATTGATTTTTGCCATTGAACAACGTCCAGAAATGATTGAAGCTACTGACTGAATGAAAGGAGCTGGCATCTCACTCTCTTTGAATCTTCTTTATCATGCTAAGTGGAGCAGGAAAAAGCAAAAAATTTCAGAATTGCACCTTGCAATGCGGAGAAATTACAGTTTGTGCATTTACAATATTCATTGATTTTTGCCATTGAAAAACGTCCAGAAATGATTGAAGCTACTGACTGAATGAAAGGAGCTGGCATCTCACTCTCTTTGAATCTTCTTTATCATGCTAAGAGGAGCAGGAAAAAGCAAAAAATTTCAGAATTGCACCTTGCAATGCGGAGAAATTACTGTTTGTGCATTTACAATATTCGTTGATTTTTGCCATTGAAAAACGTCCAGAAATGATTGAAGCTACTGACTGAATGAAAGGAGCTGGCATCTCACTCTCTTTGAATCTTCTTTATCATGCTAAGAGGAGCAGGAAAAAGCAAAAAATTTCAGAATTGCACCTTGCAATGCGGAGAAATTACAGTTTGTGCATTTACAATATTCATTGATTTTTGCCATTGAAAAACGTCCAGAAATGATTGAAGCTACTGACTGAATGAAAGGAGCTGGCATCTCACTCTCTTTGAATCTTCTTTATCATGCTAAGAGGAGCAGGAAAAAGCAAAAAATTTCAGAATTGCACCTTGCAATGCGGAGAATTTACTGTTTGTGCATTTACAATATTCATTGATTTTTGCCATTGAAAAACATGTTATTCATATACCAGAAATGTTTGAAGCTCCTGACTGAATGAAAGGAGCTGGCACCTCACTCTCTTTGAATCTTCTTTATCATGCTAAGAGGAGCAGGAAAAAGCAAAAAATTTCAGAATTGCACCTTGCAATGCGGAGAAATTACTGTTTGTGCATTTACAATATTCATTGATTTTTGCCATTGAAAAACGTCCAGAAATGATTGAAGCTACTGACTGAATGAAAGGAGCTGGCATCTCACTCTCTTTGAATCTTCTTTATCTTGCTAAGAGGAGCAGGAAAAAGCAAAAAATTTCAGAATTGCACCTTGCAATGCGGAGAAATTACTGTTTGTGCATTTACAATATTCATTGATTTTTGCCATTGAAAAATGTCCAGAAATGATTGAAGCTACTGACTGAATGAAAGGAGCTGGCATCTCACTCTCTTTGAATCTTCTTTATCATGCTAAGAGGAGCAGGAAAAAGCAAAAAATTTCAGAATTGCGCCTTGCAATGCGGAGAAATTACTGTTTGTGCATTTACAAAATTCATTGATTTTTGCCATTGAAAAACATCATGTTATTCATATACCAGAAATGATTGAAGCTACTGACTGAAGGAAAGGAGCTGGCATCTCACTCTCTTTGAATCTTCTTTATCATGCTAAGAGGAGCAGGAAAAAGCAAAAAATTTCAGAATTGCACCTTGCAATGCGGAGAATTTACTGTTTGTGCATTTACAATATTCATTGATTTTTGCCATTGAAAAACGTCCAGAAATTATTGAAGCTACTGACTGAATGAAAGGAGCTGGCATCTCACTCTCTTTGAATCTTCTTTATCATGCTAAGAGGAGCAGGAAAAAGCAAAAAATTTCAGAATTGCACCTTGCAATGCGGAGAAATTACAGTTTGTGCATTTACAATATTCATTGATTTTTTCCATTGAAAAACGTCCAGAAATGATTGAAGCTACTGACTGAATGAAAGGAGCTGGCATCTCACTCTCTTTGAATCTTCTTTATCATGCTAAGAGGAGCAGGAAAAAGCAAAAAATTTCAGAATTGCACCTTGCAATGCGGAGAAATTACTGTTTGTGCATTTACAATATTCGTTGATTTTTGCCATTGAAAAACGTCCAGAAATGATTGAAGCTACTGACTGAATGAAAGGAGCTGGCATCTCACTCTCTTTGAATCTTCTTTATCATGCTAAGAGGAGCAGGAAAAAGCAAAAAATTTCAGAATTGCACCTTGCAATGCGGAGAAATTACTGTTTGTGCATTTACAATATTCATTGATTTTTGCCATTGAAAAACATCATGTTATTCATATACCAGAAATGTTTGAAGCTACTGACTGAATGAAAGGAGCTGGCATCTCACTCTCTTTGAATCTTCTTTATCATGCTAAGAGGAGCAGGAAAAAGCAAAAAATTTCAGAATTGCACCTTGCAATGCGGAGAAATTACTGTTTGTGCATTTACAATATTCATTGATTTTTGCCATTGAAAAACATAATGTTATTCATATACCAGAAATGTTTGAAGCTACTGACTGAATGAAAGGAGCTGGCATCTCAATCTCTTTGAATCTTCTTTATCATGCTAAGAGGAGCATGAAAAAGCAAAAAATTTCAGAATTGCACCTTGCAATGTCGAGGAATTACTGTTTGTGCATTTACAATATTCATTGATTTTTACCATTGAAAAACGTCCAGAAATGATTGAAGCTACTGACTGAATGAAAGGAGCTGGCATCTCACTCTCTTTGAATCTTCTTTATCATGCTAAGAGGAGCAGGAAAAAGCAAAAAATTTCAGAATTGCACCTTGCAATGCGGAGAATTTACTGTTTGTGCATTTACAATATTCATTGATTTTTGCCATTGAAAAACATGTTATTCATATACCAGAAATGTTTGAAGCTCCTGACTGAATGAAAGGAGCTGGCACCTCACTCTCTTTGAATCTTCTTTATCATGCTAAGAGGAGCAGGAAAAAGCAAAAAATTTCAGAATTGCACCTTGCAATGCGGAGAAATTACTGTTTGTGCATTTACAATATTCATTGATTTTTGCCATTGAAAAACGTCCAGAAATGATTGAAGCTACTGACTGAATGAAAGGAGCTGGCATCTCACTCTCTTTGAATCTTCTTTATCATGCTAAGAGGAGCAGGAAAAAGCAAAAAATTTCAGAATTGCACCTTGCAATGCGGAGAAATTACTGTTTGTGCATTTACAATATTCATTGATTTTTGCCATTGAAAAATGTCCAGAAATGATTGAAGCTACTGACTGAATGAAAGGAGCTGGCATCTCACTCTCTTTGAATCTTCTTTATCATGCTAAGAGGAGCAGGAAAAAGCAAAAAATTTCAGAATTGCGCCTTGCAATGCGGAGAAATTACTGTTTGTGCATTTACAATATTCATTGATTTTTGCCATTGAAAAACATCATGTTATTCATATACCAGAAATGTTTGAAGCTACTGACTGAATGAAAGGAGCTGGCATCTCACTCTCTTTGAATCTTCTTTATCATGCTAAGAGGAGCAGGAAAAAGCAAAAAATTTCAGAATTGCACCTTGCAATGCGGAGAAATTACTGTTTGTGCATTTACAATATTCATTGATTTTTGCCATTGAAAAACATAATGTTATTCATATACCAGAAATGTTTGAAGCTACTGACTGAATGAAAGGAGCTGGCATCTCAATCTCTTTGAATCTTCTTTATCATGCTAAGAGGAGCATGAAAAAGCAAAAAATTTCAGAATTGCACCTTGCAATGTCGAGGAATTACTGTTTGTGCATTTACAATATTCATTGATTTTTACCATTGAAAAACGTCCAGAAATGATTGAAGCTACTGACTGAATGAAAGTAGCTGGCATCTCACTCTCTTTGAATCTTCTTTGTCATGCTAAGAGGAGCAGGAAAAAGCAAAAAATTTCAGACTTGCACCTTGCAATGCGGAGAAATTACTGTTTGTGCATTTACAATATTCATTGATTTTTGCCATTGAAAAACATCATGTTATTCATATACCAGAAATGTTTGAAGCTACTGACTGAATGAAAGGAGCTGGCATCTCACTCTCTTTGAATCTTCTTTATCATGCTAAGAGGAGCAGAAAAAAGCAAAAAATTTCAGACTTGCACCTTGCAATGCGGAGAAATTACTGTTTGTGCATTTACAATATTCATTGATTTTTGCTATTGAAAAACATCATGTTATTCATATACCAGAAATGTTTGAAGCTACTGACTGAATGAAAGGAGCTGGCATCTCACTCTCTTTGAATCTTCTTTATCATGCTAAGAGGAGCAGGAAAAAGCAAAAAATTTCAGAATTGCACCTTGCAATGCGGAGAAATTACTGTTTGTGCATTTACAATATTCATTGATTTTTGCCATTGAAAAACGTCCAGAAATGATTGAAGGTACTGACTGAATGAAAGGAGCTGGCATCTCACTCTCTTTGAATCTTCTTTATCATGCTAAGAGGAGCAGGAAAAAGCAAAAAATTTCAGAATTGCAACTTGCAATGCGGAGAAATTACTGTTTGTGCATTTACAATATTCATTGATTTTTGCCATTGAACAACGTCCAGAAATGATTGAAGCTACTGACTGAATGAAAGGAGCTGGCATCTCACTCTCTTTGAATCTTCTTTATCATGCTAAGTGGAGCAGGAAAAAGCAAAAAATTTCAGAATTGCACCTTGCAATGCGGAGAAATTACAGTTTGTGCATTTACAATATTCATTGATTTTTGCCATTGAAAAACGTCCAGAAATGATTGAAGCTACTGACTGAATGAAAGGAGCTGGCATCTCACTCTCTTTGAATCTTCTTTATCATGCTAAGAGGAGCAGGAAAAAGCAAAAAATTTCAGAATTGCACCTTGCAATGCGGAGAAATTACTGTTTGTGCATTTACAATATTCGTTGATTTTTGCCATTGAAAAACGTCCAGAAATGATTGAAGCTACTGACTGAATGAAAGGAGCTGGCATCTCACTCTCTTTGAATCTTCTTTATCATGCTAAGAGGAGCAGGAAAAAGCAAAAAATTTCAGAATTGCACCTTGCAATGCGGAGAAATTACAGTTTGTGCATTTACAATATTCATTGATTTTTGCCATTGAAAAACGTCCAGAAATGATTGAAGCTACTGACTGAATGAAAGGAGATGGCATCTCACTCTCTTTGAATCTTCTTTATCATGCTAAGAGGAGCAGGAAAAAGCAAAAAATTTCAGAATTGCACCTTGCAATGCGGAGAATTTACTGTTTGTGCATTTACAATATTCATTGATTTTTGCCATTGAAAAACATGTTATTCATATACCAGAAATGTTTGAAGCTCCTGACTGAATGAAAGGAGCTGGCACCTCACTCTCTTTGAATCTTCTTTATCATGCTAAGAGGAGCAGGAAAAAGCAAAAAATTTCAGAATTGCACCTTGCAATGCGGAGAAATTACTGTTTGTGCATTTACAATATTCATTGATTTTTGCCATTGAAAAACGTCCAGAAATGATTGAAGCTACTGACTGAATGAAAGGAGCTGGCATCTCACTCTCTTTGAATCTTCTTTATCATGCTAAGAGGAGCAGGAAAAAGCAAAAAATTTCAGAATTGCACCTTGCAATGCGGAGAAATTACTATTTGTGCATTTACAATATTCATTGATTTTTGCCATTGAAAAATGTCCAGAAATGATTGAAGCTACTGACTGAATGAAAGGAGCTGGCATCTCACTCTCTTTGAATCTTCTTTATCATGCTAAGAGGAGCAGGAAAAAGCAAAAAATTTCAGAATTGCGCCTTGCAATGCGGAGAAATTACTGTTTGTGCATTTACAAAATTCATTGATTTTTGCCATTGAAAAACATCATGTTATTCATATACCAGAAATGATTGAAGCTACTGACTGAAAGGAGCTGGCATCTCACTCTCTTTGAATCTTCTTTATCATGCTAAGAGGAGCAGGAAAAAGCAAAAAATTTCAGAATTGCACCTTGCAATGCGGAGAATTTACTGTTTGTGCATTTACAATATTCATTGATTTTTGCCATTGAAAAACGTCCAGAAATTATTGAAGCTACTGACTGAATGAAAGGAGCTGGCATCTCACTCTCTTTGAATCTTCTTTATCATGCTAAGAGGAGCAGGAAAAAGCAAAAAATTTCAGAATTGCACCTTGCAATGCGGAGAAATTACAGTTTGTGCATTTACAATATTCATTGATTTTTGCCATTGAAAAACGTCCAGAAATGATTGAAGCTACTGACTGAATGAAAGGAGCTGGCATCTCACTCTCTTTGAATCTTCTTTATCATGCTAAGAGGAGCAGGAAAAAGCAAAAAATTTCAGAATTGCACCTTGCAATGCGGAGAAATTACTGTTTGTGCATTTACAATATTCGTTGATTTTTGCCATTGAAAAACGTCCAGAAATGATTGAAGCTACTGACTGAATGAAAGGAGCTGGCATCTCACTCTCTTTGAATCTTCTTTATCATGCTAAGAGGAGCAGGAAAAAGCAAAAAATTTCAGAATTGCACCTTGCAATGCGGAGAAATTACTGTTTGTGCATTTTCAATATTCATTGATTTTTGCCATTGAAAAACATCATGTTATTCATATACCAGAAATGTTTGAAGCTACTGACTGAATGAAAGGAGCTGGCATCTCACTCTCTTTGAATCTTCTTTATCATGCTAAGAGGAGCTGGAAAAAGCAAAAAATTTCAGAATTGCACCTTGCAATGCGGAGAAATTACTGTTTGTGCATTTACAATATTCATTGATTTTTGCCATTGAAAAACATAATGTTATTCATATACCAGAAATGTTTGAAGCTACTGACTGAATGAAAGGAGCTGGCATCTCAATCTCTTTGAATCTTCTTTATCATGCTAAGAGGAGCATGAAAAAGCAAAAAATTTCAGAATTGCACCTTGCAATGTGGAGAAATTACTGTTTGTGCATTTACCATATTCATTGATTTTTACCATTGAAAAACGTCCAGAAATGATTGAAGCTACTGACTGAATGAAAGTAGCTGGCATCTCACTCTCTTTGAATCTTCTTTATCATGCTAAGAGGAGCAGGAAAAAGCAAAAAATTTCAGAATTGCACCTTGCAATGCGGAGAATTTACTGTTTGTGCATTTACAATATTCATTGATTTTTGCCATTGAAAAACGTCCAGAAATTATTGAAGCTACTGACTGAATGAAAGGAGCTGGCATCTCACTCTCTTTGAATCTTCTTTATCATGCTAAGAGGAGCAGGAAAAAGCAAAAAATTTCAGAATTGCACCTTGCAATGCGGAGAAATTACAGTTTGTGCATTTACAATATTCATTGATTTTTGCCATTGAAAAACGTCCAGAAATGATTGAAGCTACTGACTGAATGAAAGGAGCTGGCATCTCACTCTCTTTGAATCTTCTTTATCATGCTAAGAGGAGCAGGAAAAAGCAAAAAATTTCAGAATTGCACCTTGCAATGCGGAGAAATTACTGTTTGTGCATTTACAATATTCGTTGATTTTTGCCATTGAAAAACGTCCAGAAATGATTGAAGCTACTGACTGAATGAAAGGAGCTGGCATCTCACTCTCTTTGAATCTTCTTTATCATGCTAAGAGGAGCAGGAAAAAGCAAAAAATTTCAGAATTGCACCTTGCAATGCGGAGAAATTACTGTTTGTGCATTTTCAATATTCATTGATTTTTGCCATTGAAAAACATCATGTTATTCATATACCAGAAATGTTTGAAGCTACTGACTGAATGAAAGGAGCTGGCATCTCACTCTCTTTGAATCTTCTTTATCATGCTAAGAGGAGCTGGAAAAAGCAAAAAATTTCAGAATTGCACCTTGCAATGCGGAGAAATTACTGTTTGTGCATTTACAATATTCATTGATTTTTGCCATTGAAAAACATAATGTTATTCATATACCAGAAATGTTTGAAGCTACTGACTGAATGAAAGGAGCTGGCATCTCAATCTCTTTGAATCTTCTTTATCATGCTAAGAGGAGCATGAAAAAGCAAAAAATTTCAGAATTGCACCTTGCAATGTGGAGAAATTACTGTTTGTGCATTTACCATATTCATTGATTTTTACCATTGAAAAACGTCCAGAAATGATTGAAGCTACTGACTGAATGAAAGTAGCTGGCATCTCACTCTCTTTGAATCTTCTTTATCATGCTAAGAGGAGCAGGAAAAAGCAAAAAATTTCAGACTTGCACCTTGCAATGCGGAGAAATTACTGTTTGTGCATTTACAATATTCATTGATTTTTGCCATTGAAAAACATCATGTTATTCATATACCAGAAATGTTTGAAGCTACTGACTGAATGAAAGGAGCTGGCATCTCACTCTCTTTGAATCTTCTTTATCATGCTAAGAGGAGCAGAAAAAAGCAAAAAAATTCAGACTTGCACCTTGCAATGCGGAGAAATTACTGTTTGTGCATTTACAATATTCATTGATTTTTGCCATTGAAAAACATCATGTTATTCATATACCAGAAATGTTTGAAGCTACTGACTGAATGAAAGGAGCTGGCATCTCACTCTCTTTGAATCTTCTTTATCATGCTAAGAGGAGCAGGAAAAAGCAAAAAATTTCAGAATTGCACCTTGCAATGCGGAGAAATTACTGTTTGTGCATTTACAATATTCATTGATTTTTGCCATTGAAAAACGTCCAGAAATGATTGAAGGTACTGACTGAATGAAAGGAGCTGGCATCTCACTCTCTTTGAATCTTCTTTATCATGCTAAGAGGAGCAGGAAAAAGCAAAAAATTTCAGAATTGCAACTTGCAATGCGGAGAAATTACTGTTTGTGCATTTACAATATTCATTGATTTTTGCCATTGAAAAACGTCCAGAAATGATCGAAGCTACTGACTGAATGAAAGGAGCTGGCATCTCACTCTCTTTGAATCTTCTTTATCATGCTAAGTGGAGCAGGAAAAAGCAAAAAATTTCAGAATTGCACCTTGCAATGCGGAGAAATTACAGTTTGTGCATTTACAATATTCATTGATTTTTGCCATTGAAAAACGTCCAGAAATGATTGAAGCTACTGACTGAATGAAAGGAGCTGGCATCTCACTCTCTTTGAAACTTCTTTATCATGCTAAGAGGAGCAGGAAAAAGCAAAAAATTTCAGAATTGCACCTTGCAATGCGGAGAAATTACTGTTTGTGCATTTACAATATTCGTTGATTTTTGCCATTGAAAAACGTCCAGAAATGATTGAAGCTACTGACTGAATGAAAGGAGCTGGCATCTCACTCTCTTTGAATCTTCTTTATCATGCTAAGAGGAGCAGGAAAAAGCAAAAAATTTCAGAATTGCACCTTGCAATGCGGAGAATTTACTGTTTGTGCATTTACAATATTCATTGATTTTTGCCATTGAAAAACATGTTATTCATATACCAGAAATGTTTGAAGCTCCTGACTGAATGAAAGGAGCTGGCACCTCACTCTCTTTGAATCTTCTTTATCATGCTAAGAGGAGCAGGAAAAAGCAAAAAATTTCAGAATTGCACCTTGCAATGCGGAGAAATTACTGTTTGTGCATTTACAATATTCATTGATTTTTGCCATTGAAAAACGTCCAGAAATGATTGAAGCTACTGACTGAATGAAAGGAGCTGGCATCTCACTCTCTTTGAATCTTCTTTATCATGCTAAGAGGAGCAGGAAAAAGCAAAAAATTTCAGAATTGCACCTTGCAATGCGGAGAAATTACTGTTTGTGCATTTACAATATTCATTGATTTTTGCCATTGAAAAATGTCCAGAAATGATTGAAGCTACTGACTGAATGAAAGGAGCTGGCATCTCACTCTCTTTGAATCTTCTTTATCATGCTAAGAGGAGCAGGAAAAAGCAAAAAATTTCAGAATTGCGCCTTGCAATGCGGAGAAATTACTGTTTGTGCATTTACAAAATTCATTGATTTTTGCCATTGAAAAACATCATGTTATTCATATACCAGAAATGATTGAAGCTACTGACTGAAGGAAAGGAGCTGGCATCTCACTCTCTTTGAATCTTCTTTATCATGCTAAGAGGAGCAGGAAAAAGCAAAAAATTTCAGAATTGCAACTTGCAATGCGGAGAATTTACTGTTTGTGCATTTACAATATTCATTGATTTTTGCCATTGAAAAACGTCCAGAAATGATTGTAGCTACTGACTGAATGAAAGGAGCTGGCATCTCACTCTCTTTGAATCTTCTTTATCATGCTAAGAGGAGCAGGAAAAAGCAAAAAATTTCAGAATTGCACCTTGCAATGCGGAGAAATTACTGTTTGTGCATTTACAATATTCATTGATTTTTGCCACTGAAAAATGTCCAGAAATGATTGAAGCTACTGACTGAATGAAAGGAGCTGGCATCTCACTCTCTTTGAATCTTCTTTATCATGCTAAGAGGAGCAGGAAAAAGCAAAAAATTTCAGAATTGCGCCTTGCAATGCGGAGAAATTACTGTTTGTGCATTTACAAAATTCATTGATTTTTGCCATTGAAAAACATCATGTTATTCATATACCAGAAATGATTGAAGCTACTGACTGAAGGAAAGGAGCTGGCATCTCACTCTCTTTGAATCTTCTTTATCATGCTAAGAGGAGCAGGAAAAAGCAAAAAATTTCAGAATTGCACCTTGCAATGCGGAGAAATTACTGTTTGTGCATTTACAATATTCATTGATTTTTGCGATTGAAAAACATCATGTTATTCATATACCAGAAATGATTGAAGCTACTGACTGAATGAAAGGAGCTGGCATCTCACTCTCTTTGAATCTTCTTTATCATGCTAAGAGGAGCAGGAAAAAGCAAAAAATTTCAGAATTGCACCTTGCAATGCGGAGAAATTACAGTTTGTGCATTTACAATATTCATTGATTTTTGCCATTGAAAAACGTCCAGAAATGATTGAAGCTACTGACTGAATGAAAGGAGCTGGCATCTCACTCTCTTTGAATCTTCTTTATCATGCTAAGAGGAGCAGGAAAAAGCAAAAAATTTCAGAATTGCACCTTGCAATGCGGAGAAATTACTGTTTGTGCATTTACAATATTCATTGATTTTTGCCATTGAAAAACGTCCAGAAATGATTGAAGGTACTGACTGAATGAAAGGAGCTGGCATCTCACTCTCTTTGAATCTTCTTTATCATGCTAAGAGGAGCAGGAAAAAGCAAAAAATTTCAGAATTGCACCTTGCAATGCGGAGAAATTACTGTTTGTGCATTTACAATATTCATTGATTTTTGCCATTGAAAAACGTCCAGAAATGATTGAAGCTACTGACTGAATGAAAGGAGCTGGCATCTCACTCTCTTTGAATCTTCTTTATCATGCTAAGAGGAGCAGGAAAAAGCAAAAAATTTCAGAATTGCACCTTGCAATGCGGAGAAATTACTGTTTGTGCATTTACAATATTCATTGATTTTTGCCATTGAAAAATGTCCAGAAATGATTGAAGCTACTGACTGAATGAAAGGAGCTGGCATCTCACTCTCTTTGAATCTTCTTTATCATGCTAAGAGGAGCAGGAAAAAGCAAAAAATTTCAGAATTGCGCCTTGCAATGCGGAGAAATTACTGTTTGTGCATTTACAAAATTCATTGATTTTTGCCATTGAAAAACATCATGTTATTCATATACCAGAAATGATTGAAGCTACTGACTGAAGGAAAGGATCTGGCATCTCACTCTCTTTGAATCTTCTTTATCATGCTTAGAGGAGCAGGAAAAAGCAAAAAATTTCAGAATTGCACCTTGCAATGCGGAGAAATTACTGTTTGTGCATTTACAATATTCATTGATTTTTGCCATTGAAAAACGTCCAGAAATGATTGAAGCTACTGACTGAATGAAAGGAGCTGGCATCTCACTCTCTTTGAATCTTCTTTATCATGCTAAGAGGAGCAGGAAAAAGCAAAAAATTTCAGAATTGCACCTTGCAATGCGGAGAAATTACTGTTTGTGCATTTACAATATTCATTGATTTTTGCTATTGAAAAACATCATGTTATTCATATACCAGAAATGATTGAAGCTACTGACTGAATGAAAGGAGCTGGCATCTCACTCTCTTTGAATCTTCTTTATCATGCTAAGAGGAGCAGGAAAAAGCAAAAAATTTCAGAATTGCACCTTGCAATGCGGAGAAATTACAGTTTGTGCATTTACAATATTCATTGATTTTTGCCATTGAAAAACGTCCAGAAATGATTGAAGCTACTGACTGAATGAAAGGAGCTGGCATCTCACTCTCTTTGAATCTTCTTTATCATGCTAAGAGGAGCAGGAAAAAGCAAAAAATTTCAGAATTGCACCTTGCAATGCGGAGAAATTACTGTTTGTGCATTTACAATATTCATTGATTTTTGCCATTGAAAAACGTCCAGAAATGATTGAAGGTACTGACTGAATGAAAGGAGCTGGCATCTCACTCTCTTTGAATCTTCTTTATCATGCTAAGAGGAGCAGGAAAAAGCAAAAAATTTCAGAATTGCACCTTGCAATGCGGAGAAATTAGTTTGTGCATTTACAATATTCATTGATTTTTGCCATTGAAAAACGTCCAGAAATGATTGAAGCTACTGACTGAATGAAAGGAGCTGGCATCTCACTCTCTGAATCTTCTTTATCATGCTAAGAGGAGCAGGAAAAAGCAAAAAATTTCAGAATTGCACCTTGCAATGCGGAGAAATTACTGTTTGTGCATTTACAATATTCATTGATTTTTGCCATTGAAAAATGTCCAGAAATGATTGAAGCTACTGACTGAATGAAAGGAGCTGGCATCTCACTCTCTTTGAATCTTCTTTATCATGCTAAGAGGAGCAGGAAAAAGCAAAAAATTTCAGAATTGCGCCTTGCAATGCGGAGAAATTACTGTTTGTGCATTTACAAAATTCATTGATTTTTGCCATTGAAAAACATCATGTTATTCATATACCAGAAATGATTGAAGCTACTGACTGAAGGAAAGGATCTGGCATCTCACTCTCTTTGAATCTTCTTTATCATGCTTAGAGGAGCAGGAAAAAGCAAAAAATTTCAGAATTGCACCTTGCAATGCGGAGAAATTACTGTTTGTGCATTTACAATATTCATTGATTTTTGCCATTGAAAAACGTCCAGAAATGATTGAAGCTACTGACTGAATGAAAGGAGCTGGCATCTCACTCTCTTTGAATCTTCTTTATCATGCTAAGAGGAGCAGGAAAAAGCAAAAAATTTCAGACTTGCACCTTGCAATGCGGAGAAATTACTGTTTGTGCATTTACAATATTCATTGATTTTTGCCATTGAAAAACATCATGTTATTCATATACCAGAAATGTTTGAAGCTACTGACTGAATGAAAGGAGCTGGCATCTCACTCTCTTTGAATCTTCTTTATCATGCTAAGAGGAGCAGAAAAAAGCAAAAAATTTCAGACTTGCACCTTGCAATGCGGAGAAATTACTGTTTGTGCATTTACAATATTCATTGATTTTTGCCATTGAAAAACATCATGTTATTCATATACCAGAAATGTTTGAAGCTACTGACTGAATGAAAGGAGCTGGCATCTCACTCTCTTTGAATCTTCTTTATCATGCTAAGAGGAGCAGGAAAAAGCAAAAAATTTCAGAATTGCACCTTGCAATGCGGAGAAATTACTGTTTGTGCATTTACAATATTCATTGATTTTTGCCATTGAAAAACGTCCAGAAATGATTGAAGGTACTGACTGAATGAAAGGAGCTGGCATCTCACTCTCTTTGAATCTTCTTTATCATGCTAAGAGGAGCAGGAAAAAGCAAAAAATTTCAGAATTGCACCTTGCAATGCGGAGAAATTACTGTTTGTGCATTTACAATATTCATTGATTTTTGCCATTGAAAAACGTCCAGAAATGATTGAAGCTACTGACTGAATGAAAGGAGCTGGCATCTCACTCTCTTTGAATCTTCTTTATCATGCTAAGAGGAGCAGGAAAAAGCAAAAAATTTCAGAATTGCACCTTGCAATGCGGAGAAATTACTGTTTGTGCATTTACAATATTCGTTGATTTTTGCCATTGAAAAACGTCCAGAAATGATTGAAGCTACTGACTGAATGAAAGGAGCTGGCATCTCACTCTCTTTGAATCTTCTTTATCATGCTAAGAGGAGCAGGAAAAAGCAAAAAATTTCAGAATTGCACCTTGCAATGCGGAGAAATTACAGTTTGTGCATTTACAATATTCATTGATTTTTGCCATTGAAAAACGTCCAGAAATGATTGAAGCTACTGACTGAATGAAAGGAGCTGGCATCTCACTCTCTTTGAATCTTCTTTATCATGCTAAGAGGAGCAGGAAAAAGCAAAAAATTTCAGAATTGCACCTTGCAATGCGGAGAATTTACTGTTTGTGCATTTACAATATTCATTGATTTTTGCCATTGAAAAACATGTTATTCATATACCAGAAATGTTTGAAGCTCCTGACTGAATGAAAGGAGCTGGCACCTCACTCTCTTTGAATCTTCTTTATCATGCTAAGAGGAGCAGGAAAAAGCAAAAAATTTCAGAATTGCACCTTGCAATGCGGAGAAATTACTGTTTGTGCATTTACAATATTCATTGATTTTTGCCATTGAAAAACGTCCAGAAATGATTGAAGCTACTGACTGAATGAAAGGAGCTGGCATCTCACTCTCTTTGAATCTTCTTTATCATGCTAAGAGGAGCAGGAAAAAGCAAAAAATTTCAGAATTGCACCTTGCAATGCGGAGAAATTACTGTTTGTGCATTTACAATATTCATTGATTTTTGCCATTGAAAAATGTCCAGAAATGATTGAAGCTACTGACTGAATGAAAGGAGCTGGCATCTCACTCTCTTTGAATCTTCTTTATCATGCTAAGAGGAGCAGGAAAAAGCAAAAAATTTCAGAATTGCGCCTTGCAATGCGGAGAAATTACTGTTTGTGCATTTACAATATTCATTGATTTTTGCCATTGAAAAACATCATGTTATTCATATACCAGAAATGTTTGAAGCTACTGACTGAATGAAAGGAGCTGGCATCTCACTCTCTTTGAATCTTCTTTATCATGCTAAGAGGAGCAGGAAAAAGCAAAAAATTTCAGAATTGCACCTTGCAATGCGGAGAAATTACTGTTTGTGCATTTACAATATTCATTGATTTTTGCCATTGAAAAACATAATGTTATTCATATACCAGAAATGTTTGAAGCTACTGACTGAATGAAAGGAGCTGGCATCTCAATCTCTTTGAATCTTCTTTATCATGCTAAGAGGAGCATGAAAAAGCAAAAAATTTCAGAATTGCACCTTGCAATGTCGAGGAATTACTGTTTGTGCATTTACAATATTCATTGATTTTTACCATTGAAAAACGTCCAGAAATGATTGAAGCTACTGACTGAATGAAAGTAGCTGGCATCTCACTCTCTTTGAATCTTCTTTATCATGCTAAGAGGAGCAGGAAAAAGCAAAAAATTTCAGACTTGCACCTTGCAATGCGGAGAAATTACTGTTTGTGCATTTAAAATATTCATTGATTTTTGCCATTGAAAAACATCATGTTATTCATATACCAGAAATGTTTGAAGCTACTGACTGAATGAAAGGAGCTGGCATCTCACTCTCTTTGAATCTTCTTTATCATTCTAAGAGGAGCAGAAAAAAGCAAAAAATTTCAGACTTGCACCTTGCAATGCGGAGAAATTACTGTTTGTGCATTTACAATATTCATTGATTTTTGCTATTGAAAAACATCATGTTATTCATATACCAGAAATGTTTGAAGCTACTGACTGAATGAAAGGAGCTGGCATCTCACTCTCTTTGAATCTTCTTTATCATGCTAAGAGGAGCAGGAAAAAGCAAAAAAATTCAGAATTGCACCTTGCAATGCGGAGAAATTACTGTTTGTGCATTTACAATATTCATTGATTTTTGCCATTGAAAAACGTCCAGAAATGATTGAAGGTACTGACTGAATGAAAGGAGCTGGCATCTCACTCTCTTTGAATCTTCTTTATCATGCTAAGAGGAGCAGGAAAAAGCAAAAAATTTCAGAATTGCAACTTGCAATGCGGAGAAATTACTGTTTGTGCATTTACAATATTCATTGATTTTTGCCATTGAAAAACGTCCAGAAATGATTGAAGCTACTGACTGAATGAAAGGAGCTGGCATCTCACTCTCTTTGAATCTTCTTTATCATGCTAAGTGGAGCAGGAAAAAGCAAAAAATTTCAGAATTGCACCTTGCAATGCGGAGAAATTACAGTTTGTGCATTTACAATATTCATTGATTTTTGCCATTGAAAAACGTCCAGAAATGATTGAAGCTACTGACTGAATGAAAGGAGCTGGCATCTCACTCTCTTTGAATCTTCTTTATCATGCTAAGAGGAGCAGGAAAAAGCAAAAAATTTCAGAATTGCACCTTGCAATGCGGAGAAATTACTGTTTGTGCATTTACAATATTCGTTGATTTTTGCCATTGAAAAACGTCCAGAAATGATTGAAGCTACTGACTGAATGAAAGGAGCTGGCATCTCACTCTCTTTGAATCTTCTTTATCATGCTAAGAGGAGCAGGAAAAAGCAAAAAATTTCAGAATTGCACCTTGCAATGCGGAGAAATTACAGTTTGTGCATTTACAATATTCATTGATTTTTGCCATTGAAAAACGTCCAGAAATGATTGAAGCTACTGACTGAATGAAAGGAGCTGGCATCTCACTCTCTTTGAATCTTCTTTATCATGCTAAGAGGAGCAGGAAAAAGCAAAAAATTTCAGAATTGCACCTTGCAATGCGGAGAATTTACTGTTTGTGCATTTACAATATTCATTGATTTTTGCCATTGAAAAACATGTTATTCATATACCAGAAATGTTTGAAGCTCCTGACTGAATGAAAGGAGCTGGCACCTCACTCTCTTTGAATCTTCTTTATCATGCTAAGAGGAGCAGGAAAAAGCAAAAAATTTCAGAATTGCACCTTGCAATGCGGAGAAATTACTGTTTGTGCATTTACAATATTCATTGATTTTTGCCATTGAAAAACGTCCAGAAATGATTGAAGCTACTGACTGAATGAAAGGAGCTGGCATCTCACTCTCTTTGAATCTTCTTTATCATGCTAAGAGGAGCAGGAAAAAGCAAAAAATTTCAGAATTGCACCTTGCAATGCGGAGAAATTACTGTTTGTGCATTTACAATATTCATTGATTTTTGCCATTGAAAAATGTCCAGAAATGATTGAAGCTACTGACTGAATGAAAGGAGCTGGCATCTCACTCTCTTTGAATCTTCTTTATCATGCTAAGAGGAGCAGGAAAAAGCAAAAAATTTCAGAATTGCGCCTTGCAATGCGGAGAAATTACTGTTTGTGCATTTACAAAATTCATTGATTTTTGCCATTGAAAAACATCATGTTATTCATATACCAGAAATGATTGAAGCTACTGACTGAAGGAAAGGAGCTGGCATCTCACTCTCTTTGAATCTTCTTTATCATGCTAAGAGGAGCAGGAAAAAGCAAAAAATTTCAGAATTGCACCTTGCAATGCGGAGAATTTACTGTTTGTGCATTTACAATATTCATTGATTTTTGCCATTGAAAAACGTCCAGAAATTATTGAAGCTACTGACTGAATGAAAGGAGCTGGCATCTCACTCTCTTTGAATCTTCTTTATCATGCTAAGAGGAGCAGGAAAAAGCAAAAAATTTCAGAATTGCACCTTGCAATGCGGAGAAATTACAGTTTGTGCATTTACAATATTCATTGATTTTTGCCATTGAAAAACGTCCAGAAATGATTGAAGCTACTGACTGAATGAAAGGAGCTGGCATCTCACTCTCTTTGAATCTTCTTTATCATGCTAAGAGGAGCAGGAAAAAGCAAAAAATTTCAGAATTGCACCTTGCAATGCGGAGAAATTACTGTTTGTGCATTTACAATATTCGTTGATTTTTGCCATTGAAAAACGTCCAGAAATGATTGAAGCTACTGACTGAATGAAAGGAGCTGGCATCTCACTCTCTTTGAATCTTCTTTATCATGCTAAGAGGAGCAGGAAAAAGCAAAAAATTTCAGAATTGCACCTTGCAATGCGGAGAAATTACTGTTTGTGCATTTTCAATATTCATTGATTTTTGCCATTGAAAAACATCATGTTATTCATATACCAGAAATGTTTGAAGCTACTGACTGAATGAAAGGAGCTGGCATCTCACTCTCTTTGAATCTTCTTTATCATGCTAAGAGGAGCTGGAAAAAGCAAAAAATTTCAGAATTGCACCTTGCAATGCGGAGAAATTACTGTTTGTGCATTTACAATATTCATTGATTTTTGCCATTGAAAAACATAATGTTATTCATATACCAGAAATGTTTGAAGCTACTGACTGAATGAAAGGAGCTGGCATCTCAATCTCTTTGAATCTTCTTTATCATGCTAAGAGGAGCATGAAAAAGCAAAAAATTTCAGAATTGCACCTTGCAATGTGGAGAAATTACTGTTTGTGCATTTACCATATTCATTGATTTTTACCATTGAAAAACGTCCAGAAATGATTGAAGCTACTGACTGAATGAAAGTAGCTGGCATCTCACTCTCTTTGAATCTTCTTTATCATGCTAAGAGGAGCAGGAAAAAGCAAAAAATTTCAGACTTGCACCTTGCAATGCGGAGAAATTACTGTTTGTGCATTTACAATATTCATTGATTTTTGCCATTGAAAAACATCATGTTATTCATATACCAGAAATGTTTGAAGCTACTGACTGAATGAAAGGAGCTGGCATCTCACTCTCTTTGAATCTTCTTTATCATGCTAAGAGGAGCAGAAAAAAGCAAAAAAATTCAGACTTGCACCTTGCAATGCGGAGAAATTACTGTTTGTGCATTTACAATATTCATTGATTTTTGCCATTGAAAAACATCATGTTATTCATATACCAGAAATGTTTGAAGCTACTGACTGAATGAAAGGAGCTGGCATCTCACTCTCTTTGAATCTTCTTTATCATGCTAAGAGGAGCAGGAAAAAGCAAAAAATTTCAGAATTGCACCTTGCAATGCGGAGAAATTACTGTTTGTGCATTTACAATATTCATTGATTTTTGCCATTGAAAAACGTCCAGAAATGATTGAAGGTACTGACTGAATGAAAGGAGCTGGCATCTCACTCTCTTTGAATCTTCTTTATCATGCTAAGAGGAGCAGGAAAAAGCAAAAAATTTCAGAATTGCAACTTGCAATGCGGAGAAATTACTGTTTGTGCATTTACAATATTCATTGATTTTTGCCATTGAAAAACGTCCAGAAATGATTGAAGCTACTGACTGAATGAAAGGAGCTGGCATCTCACTCTCTTTGAATCTTCTTTATCATGCTAAGTGGAGCAGGAAAAAGCAAAAAATTTCAGAATTGCACCTTGCAATGCGGAGAAATTACAGTTTGTGCATTTACAATATTCATTGATTTTTGCCATTGAAAAACGTCCAGAAATGATTGAAGCTACTGACTGAATGAAAGGAGCTGGCATCTCACTCTCTTTGAAACTTCTTTATCATGCTAAGAGGAGCAGGAAAAAGCAAAAAATTTCAGAATTGCACCTTGCAATGCGGAGAAATTACAGTTTGTGCATTTACAATATTCATTGATTTTTGCCATTGAAAAACGTCCAGAAATGATTGAAGCTACTGACTGAATGAAAGGAGCTGGCATCTCACTCTCTTTGAATCTTCTTTATCATGCTAAGAGGAGCAGGAAAAAGCAAAAAATTTCAGAATTGCACCTTGCAATGCGGAGAATTTACTGTTTGTGCATTTACAATATTCATTGATTTTTGCCATTGAAAAACATGTTATTCATATACCAGAAATGTTTGAAGCTCCTGACTGAATGAAAGGAGCTGGCACCTCACTCTCTTTGAATCTTCTTTATCATGCTAAGAGGAGCAGGAAAAAGCAAAAAATTTCAGAATTGCACCTTGCAATGCGGAGAAATTACTGTTTGTGCATTTACAATATTCATTGATTTTTGCCATTGAAAAACGTCCAGAAATGATTGAAGCTACTGACTGAATGAAAGGAGCTGGCATCTCACTCTCTTTGAATCTTCTTTATCATGCTAAGAGGAGCAGGAAAAAGCAAAAAATTTCAGAATTGCACCTTGCAATGCGGAGAAATTACTGTTTGTGCATTTACAATATTCATTGATTTTTGCCATTGAAAAATGTCCAGAAATGATTGAAGCTACTGACTGAATGAAAGGAGCTGGCATCTCACTCTCTTTGAATCTTCTTTATCATGCTAAGAGGAGCAGGAAAAAGCAAAAAATTTCAGAATTGCGCCTTGCAATGCGGAGAAATTACTGTTTGTGCATTTACAAAATTCATTGATTTTTGCCATTGAAAAACATCATGTTATTCATATACCAGAAATGATTGAAGCTACTGACTGAAGGAAAGGAGCTGGCATCTCACTCTCTTTGAATCTTCTTTATCATGCTAAGAGGAGCAGGAAAAAGCAAAAAATTTCAGAATTGCAACTTGCAATGCGGAGAATTTACTGTTTGTGCATTTACAATATTCATTGATTTTTGCCATTGAAAAACGTCCAGAAATGATTGTAGCTACTGACTGAATGAAAGGAGCTGGCATCTCACTCTCTTTGAATCTTCTTTATCATGCTAAGAGGAGCAGGAAAAAGCAAAAAATTTCAGAATTGCACCTTGCAATGCGGAGAAATTACAGTTTGTGCATTTACAATATTCATTGATTTTTGCCATTGAAAAACGTCCAGAAATGATTGAAGCTACTGACTGAATGAAAGGAGCTGGCATCTCACTCTCTTTGAATCTTCTTTATCATGCTAAGAGGAGCAGGAAAAAGCAAAAAATTTCAGAATTGCACCTTGCAATGCGGAGAATTTACTGTTTGTGCATTTACAATATTCATTGATTTTTGCCATTGAAAAACATGTTATTCATATACCAGAAATGTTTGAAGCTCCTGACTGAATGAAAGGAGCTGGCACCTCACTCTCTTTGAATCTTCTTTATCATGCTAAGAGGAGCAGGAAAAAGCAAAAAATTTCAGAATTGCACCTTGCAATGCGGAGAAATTACTGTTTGTGCATTTACAATATTCATTGATTTTTGCCATTGAAAAACGTCCAGAAATGATTGAAGCTACTGACTGAATGAAAGGAGCTGGCATCTCACTCTCTTTGAATCTTCTTTATCATGCTAAGAGGAGCAGGAAAAAGCAAAAAATTTCAGAATTGCACCTTGCAATGCGGAGAAATTACTGTTTGTGCATTTACAATATTCATTGATTTTTGCCATTGAAAAATGTCCAGAAATGATTGAAGCTACTGACTGAATGAAAGGAGCTGGCATCTCACTCTCTTTGAATCTTCTTTATCATGCTAAGAGGAGCAGGAAAAAGCAAAAAATTTCAGAATTGCGCCTTGCAATGCGGAGAAATTACTGTTTGTGCATTTACAAAATTCATTGATTTTTGCCATTGAAAAACATCATGTTATTCATATACCAGAAATGATTGAAGCTACTGACTGAAGGAAAGGAGCTGGCATCTCACTCTCTTTGAATCTTCTTTATCATGCTAAGAGGAGCAGGAAAAAGCAAAAAATTTCAGAATTGCAACTTGCAATGCGGAGAATTTACTGTTTGTGCATTTACAATATTCATTGATTTTTGCCATTGAAAAACGTCCAGAAATGATTGTAGCTACTGACTGAATGAAAGGAGCTGGCATCTCACTCTCTTTGAATCTTCTTTATCATGCTAAGAGGAGCAGGAAAAAGCAAAAAATTTCAGAATTGCACCTTGCAATGCGGAGAAATTACTGTTTGTGCATTTACAATATTCATTGATTTTTGCCACTGAAAAATGTCCAGAAATGATTGAAGCTACTGACTGAATGAAAGGAGCTGGCATCTCACTCTCTTTGAATCTTCTTTATCATGCTAAGAGGAGCAGGAAAAAGCAAAAAATTTCAGAATTGCGCCTTGCAATGCGGAGAAATTACTGTTTGTGCATTTACAAAATTCATTGATTTTTGCCATTGAAAAACATCATGTTATTCATATACCAGAAATGATTGAAGCTACTGACTGAAGGAAAGGAGCTGGCATCTCACTCTCTTTGAATCTTCTTTATCATGCTAAGAGGAGCAGGAAAAAGCAAAAAATTTCAGAATTGCACCTTGCAATGCGGAGAAATTACTGTTTGTGCATTTACAATATTCATTGATTTTTGCGATTGAAAAACATCATGTTATTCATATACCAGAAATGATTGAAGCTACTGACTGAATGAAAGGAGCTGGCATCTCACTCTCTTTGAATCTTCTTTATCATGCTAAGAGGAGCAGGAAAAAGCAAAAAATTTCAGAATTGCACCTTGCAATGCGGAGAAATTACAGTTTGTGCATTTACAATATTCATTGATTTTTGCCATTGAAAAACGTCCAGAAATGATTGAAGCTACTGACTGAATGAAAGGAGCTGGCATCTCACTCTCTTTGAATCTTCTTTATCATGCTAAGAGGAGCAGGAAAAAGCAAAAAATTTCAGAATTGCACCTTGCAATGCGGAGAAATTACTGTTTGTGCATTTACAATATTCATTGATTTTTGCCATTGAAAAACGTCCAGAAATGATTGAAGGTACTGACTGAATGAAAGGAGCTGGCATCTCACTCTCTTTGAATCTTCTTTATCATGCTAAGAGGAGCAGGAAAAAGCAAAAAATTTCAGAATTGCACCTTGCAATGCGGAGAAATTACTGTTTGTGCATTTACAATATTCATTGATTTTTGCCATTGAAAAACGTCCAGAAATGATTGAAGCTACTGACTGAATGAAAGGAGCTGGCATCTCACTCTCTTTGAATCTTCTTTATCATGCTAAGAGGAGCAGGAAAAAGCAAAAAATTTCAGAATTGCACCTTGCAATGCGGAGAAATTACTGTTTGTGCATTTACAATATTCATTGATTTTTGCCATTGAAAAATGTCCAGAAATGATTGAAGCTACTGACTGAATGAAAGGAGCTGGCATCTCACTCTCTTTGAATCTTCTTTATCATGCTAAGAGGAGCAGGAAAAAGCAAAAAATTTCAGAATTGCGCCTTGCAATGCGGAGAAATTACTGTTTGTGCATTTACAAAATTCATTGATTTTTGCCATTGAAAAACATCATGTTATTCATATACCAGAAATGATTGAAGCTACTGACTGAAGGAAAGGATCTGGCATCTCACTCTCTTTGAATCTTCTTTATCATGCTTAGAGGAGCAGGAAAAAGCAAAAAATTTCAGAATTGCACCTTGCAATGCGGAGAAATTACTGTTTGTGCATTTACAATATTCATTGATTTTTGCCATTGAAAAACGTCCAGAAATGATTGAAGCTACTGACTGAATGAAAGGAGCTGGCATCTCACTCTCTTTGAATCTTCTTTATCATGCTAAGAGGAGCAGGAAAAAGCAAAAAATTTCAGAATTGCACCTTGCAATGCGGAGAAATTACTGTTTGTGCATTTACAATATTCATTGATTTTTGCTATTGAAAAACATCATGTTATTCATATACCAGAAATGATTGAAGCTACTGACTGAATGAAAGGAGCTGGCATCTCACTCTCTTTGAATCTTCTTTATCATGCTAAGAGGAGCAGGAAAAAGCAAAAAATTTCAGAATTGCACCTTGCAATGCGGAGAAATTACAGTTTGTGCATTTACAATATTCATTGATTTTTGCCATTGAAAAACGTCCAGAAATGATTGAAGCTACTGACTGAATGAAAGGAGCTGGCATCTCACTCTCTTTGAATCTTCTTTATCATGCTAAGAGGAGCAGGAAAAAGCAAAAAATTTCAGAATTGCACCTTGCAATGCGGAGAAATTACTGTTTGTGCATTTACAATATTCATTGATTTTTGCCATTGAAAAACGTCCAGAAATGATTGAAGGTACTGACTGAATGAAAGGAGCTGGCATCTCACTCTCTTTGAATCTTCTTTATCATGCTAAGAGGAGCAGGAAAAAGCAAAAAATTTCAGAATTGCACCTTGCAATGCGGAGAAATTAGTTTGTGCATTTACAATATTCATTGATTTTTGCCATTGAAAAACGTCCAGAAATGATTGAAGCTACTGACTGAATGAAAGGAGCTGGCATCTCACTCTCTGAATCTTCTTTATCATGCTAAGAGGAGCAGGAAAAAGCAAAAAATTTCAGAATTGCACCTTGCAATGCGGAGAAATTACTGTTTGTGCATTTACAATATTCATTGATTTTTGCCATTGAAAAATGTCCAGAAATGATTGAAGCTACTGACTGAATGAAAGGAGCTGGCATCTCACTCTCTTTGAATCTTCTTTATCATGCTAAGAGGAGCAGGAAAAAGCAAAAAATTTCAGAATTGCGCCTTGCAATGCGGAGAAATTACTGTTTGTGCATTTACAAAATTCATTGATTTTTGCCATTGAAAAACATCATGTTATTCATATACCAGAAATGATTGAAGCTACTGACTGAAGGAAAGGATCTGGCATCTCACTCTCTTTGAATCTTCTTTATCATGCTTAGAGGTGCAGGAAAAAGCAAAAAATTTCAGAATTGCACCTTGCAATGCGGAGAAATTACTGTTTGTGCATTTACAATATTCATTGATTTTTGCCATTGAAAAACGTCCAGAAATGATTGAAGCTACTGACTGAATGAAAGGAGCTGGCATCTCACTCTCTTTGAATCTTCTTTATCATGCTAAGAGGAGCAGGAAAAAGCAAAAAATTTCAGAATTGCACCTTGCAATGCGGAGAAATTACTGTTTGTGCATTTACAATATTCATTGATTTTTGCGATTGAAAAACATCATGTTATTCATATACCAGAAATGATTGAAGCTACTGACTGAATGAAAGGAGCTGGCATCTCACTCTCTTTGAATCTTCTTTATCATGCTAAGAGGAGCAGGAAAAAGCAAAAAATTTCAGAATTGCACCTTGCAATGCGGAGAAATTACTGTTTGTGCATTTACAATATTCAATGATTTTTGCCATTGAAAAACGTCCAGAAATGATTGAAGCTACTGGCTGAATGAAATGAGCTGGCATCTCACTCTCTTTGAATCTTGTTTATCATGCTAAGAGGAGCAGGAAAAAGCAAAAAATTTCAGAATTGCACCTTGCAATGCGGAGAAATTACTGTTTGTGCATTTACAATATTCATTGATTTTTGCCATTGAAAAACGTCCAGAAATGATTGAAGCTACTGACTGAATGAAAGGAGCTGGCATCTCACTCTCTTTGAATCTTCTTTATCATGCTAAGAGGAGCAGGAAAAAGCAAAAAATTTCAGAATTGCACCTTGCAATGCGGAGAAATTACTGTTTGTGCATTTACAATATTCATTGATTTTTGCCATTGAAAAACATCATGTTATTCATATACCAGAAATGATTGAAGGTACTGACTGAATGAAAGGAGCTGGCATCTCACTCTCTTTGAATCTTCTTTATCATGCTAAGAGGAGCAGGAAAAAGCAAAAAATTTCAGAATTGCACCTTGCAATGCGGAGAAATTAGTTTGTGCATTTACAATATTCATTGATTTTTGCCATTGAAAAACGTCCAGAAATGATTGAAGCTACTGACTGAATGAAAGGAGCTGGCATCTCACTCTCTGAATCTTCTTTATCATGCTAAGAGGAGCAGGAAAAAGCAAAAAATTTCAGAATTGCACCTTGCAATGCGGAGAAATTACTGTTTGTGCATTTACAATATTCATTGATTTTTGCCATTGAAAAATGTCCAGAAATGATTGAAGCTACTGACTGAATGAAAGGAGCTGGCATCTCACTCTCTTTGAATCTTCTTTATCATGCTAAGAGGAGCAGGAAAAAGCAAAAAATTTCAGAATTGCGCCTTGCAATGCGGAGAAATTACTGTTTGTGCATTTACAAAATTCATTGATTTTTGCCATTGAAAAACATCATGTTATTCATATACCAGAAATGATTGAAGCTACTGACTGAAGGAAAGGATCTGGCATCTCACTCTCTTTGAATCTTCTTTATCATGCTTAGAGGAGCAGGAAAAAGCAAAAAATTTCAGAATTGCACCTTGCAATGCGGAGAAATTACTGTTTTTGCATTTACAATATTCATTGATTTTTGCCATTGAAAAACGTCCAGAAATGATTGAAGCTACTGACTGAATGAAAGGAGCTGGCATCTCACTCTCTTTGAATCTTCTTTATCATGCTAAGAGGAGCAGGAAAAAGCAAAAAATTTCAGAATTGCACCTTGCAATGCGGAGAAATTACTGTTTGTGCATTTACAATATTCATTGATTTTTGCGATTGAAAAACATCATGTTATTCATATACCAGAAATGATTGAAGCTACTGACTGAATGAAAGGAGCTGGCATCTCACTCTCTTTGAATCTTCTTTATCATGCTAAGAGGAGCAGGAAAAAGCAAAAAATTTCAGAATTGCACCTTGCAATGCGGAGAAATTACTGTTTGTGCATTTACAATATTCAATGATTTTTGCCATTGAAAAACGTCCAGAAATGATTGAAGCTACTGGCTGAATGAAATGAGCTGGCATCTCACTCTCTTTGAATCTTGTTTATCATGCTAAGAGGAGCAGGAAAAAGCAAAAAATTTCAGAATTGCACCTTGCAATGCGGAGAAATTACTGTTTGTGCATTTACAATATTCATTGATTTTTGCCATTGAAAAACGTCCAGAAATGATTGAAGCTACTGACTGAATGAAAGGAGCTGGCATCTCACTCTCTTTGAATCTTCTTTATCATGCTAAGAGGAGCAGGAAAAAGCAAAAAATTTCAGAATTGCACCTTGCAATGCGGAGAAATTACTGTTTGTGCATTTACAATATTCATTGATTTTTGCCATTGAAAAACATCATGTTATTCATATACCAGAAATGATTGAAGCTACTGACTGAATGAAAGGAGCTGGCATCTCACTCTCTTTGAATCTTTATCATGCTAAGAGGAGCAGGAAAAAGTAAAAAATTTCAGAATTGCACCTTGCAATGCGGAGAAATTACTGTTTGTGCATTTATAATATTCAATGATTTTTGCCATTGAAAAACGTCCAGAAATGATTGAAGCTACTGACTGAACGAAAGGAGCTGGCATCTCACTCTCTTTGAATCTTCTTTATCATGCTAAGAGGAGCAGGAAAAAGCAAAAAATTTCAGAATTGCACCTTGCAATGCGGAGAAATTACTGTTTGTGCATTTACAATATTCATTGATTTTTGCCATTGAAAAACATCATGTTATTCATGTACCAGAAATGATTGAAGCTACTGACTGAATGAAAGGAGCTGGCATCTCACTCTCTTTGAATCTTCTTTATCATGCTAAGAGGAGCAGGAAAAAGCAAAAAATTTCAGAATTGCACATTGCAATGCGGAGAAATTACTGTTTGTGCATTTACAATATTCATTGATTTTTGCCATTGAAAAACGTCCAGAAATGATTGAAGCTACTGACTGAATGAAAGGAGCTGGCATCTCACTCTCTTTGAATCTTCTTTATCATGCTAAGAGGAGCAGGAAAAAGCAAAAAATTTCAGAATTGCACCTTGCAATGCGGAGAAATTACTGTTTGTGCATTTACAATATTCATTGATTTTTGCCATTGAAAAACGTCCAGAAATGATTGAAGCTACTGACTGAATGAAAGGAGCTGGCATCTCACTCTCTTTGAATCTTCTTTATCATGCTAAGAGGAGCAGGAAAAAGCAAAAAATTTCAGAATTGCACCTTGCAATGCGGAGAAATTACTGTTTGTGCATTTACAATATTCATTGATTTTTGCCATTGAAAAATGTCCAGAAATGATTGAAGCTACTGACTGAATGAAAGGAGCTGGCATCTCACTCTCTTTGAATCTTCTTTATCATGCTAAGAGGAGCAGGAAAAAGCAAAAAATTTCAGAATTGCGCCTTGCAATGCGGAGAAATTACTGTTTGTGCATTTACAAAATTCATTGATTTTTGCCATTGAAAAACATCATGTTATTCATATACCAGAAATGATTGAAGCTACTGACTGAAGGAAAGGATCTGGCATCTCACTCTCTTTGAATCTTCTTTATCATGCTAAGAGGAGCAGGAAAAAGCAAAAAATTTCAGAATTGCACCTTGCAATGCGGAGAAATTACTGTTTGTGCATTTACAATATTCATTGATTTTTGCCATTGAAAAACGTCCAGAAATGATTGAAGCTACTGACTGAATGAAAGGAGCTGGCATTTCACTCTCTTTGAATCTTCTTTATCATGCTAAGAGGAGCAGGAAAAAGCAAAAAATTTCAGAATTGCACCTTGCAATGCGGAGAAATTACTGTTTGTGCATTTACAATATTCATTGATTTTTGCCATTGAAAAACGTCCAGAAATGATTGAAGCTACTGACTGAATGAAAGGAGCTGGCATCTCACTCTCTTTGAATCTTCTTTATCATGCTAAGAGGAGCAGGAAAAAGCAAAAAATTTCAGAATTGCACCTTGCAATGCGGAGAAATTACTGTTTGTGCATTTACAATATTCATTGATTTTTGCCATTGAAAAATGTCCAGAAATGATTGAAGCTACTGACTGAATGAAAGGAGCTGGCATCTCACTCTCTTTGAATCTTCTTTATCATGCTAAGAGGAGCAGGAAAAAGCAAAAAATTTCAGAATTGCGCCTTGCAATGCGGAGAAATTACTGTTTGTGCATTTACAAAATTCATTGATTTTTGCCATTGAAAAACATCATGTTATTCATATACCAGAAATGATTGAAGCTACTGACTGAAGGAAAGGATCTGGCATCTCACTCTCTTTGAATCTTCTTTATCATGCTAAGAGGAGCAGGAAAAAGCAAAAAATTTCAGAATTGCACCTTGCAATGCAGAGAAATTACTGTTTGTGCATTTACAATATTCATTGATTTTTGTCATTGAAAAACGTCCAGAAATGATTGAAGCTACTGACTGAATGAAAGGAGCTGGCATCTCACTCTCTTTGAATCTTCTTTATCATGCTAAGAGGAGCAGGAAAAAGCAAAAAATTTCAGAATTGCACCTTGCAATGCGGAGAAATTACTGTTTGTGCATTTACAATATTCATTGATTTTTGCCCTTGAAAAATGTCCAGAAATGATTGAAGCTACTGACTGAATGAAAGGAGCTGGCATCTCACTCTCTTTGAATCTTCTTTATCATGCTAAGAGGAGCAGGAAAAAGCAAAAAATTTCAGAATTGCACATTGCAATGCGGAGAAATTACTGTTTGTGCATTTACAATATTCATTGATTTTTGCCATTGAAAAACATCCAGAAATGATTGAAGCTACTGACTGAATGAAAGGAGCTGGCATCTCACTCTCTTTGAATCTTCTTTATCATGCTAAGAGGAGCAGGAAAAAGCAAAAAATTTCAGAATTGCACCTTGCAATGCGGAGAAATTACTGTTTGTGCATTTACAATATTCATTGATTTTTGCCACTGAAAAATGTCCAGAAATGATTGAAGCTACTGACTGAATGAAAGGAGCTGGCATCTCACTCTCTTTGAATCTTCTTTATCATGCTAAGAGGAGCAGGAAAAAGCAAAAAATTTCAGAATTGCGCCTTGCAATGCGGAGAAATTACTGTTTGTGCATTTACAAAATTCATTGATTTTTGCCATTGAAAAACATCATGTTATTCATATACCAGAAATGATTGAAGCTACTGACTGAAGGAAACTAGCTGGCATCTCACTCTCTTTGAATATTCTTTATCATGCTAAGAGGAGCAGGAAAAAGCAAAAAATTTCAGAATTGCACCTTGCAATGCGGAGAAATTACTGTTTGTGCATTTACAATATTCATTGATTTTTGCGATTGAAAAACATCATGTTATTCATATACCAGAAATGATTGAAGCTACTGACTGAATGAAAGGAGCTGGCATCTCACTCTCTTTGAATCTTCTTTATCATGCTAAGAGGAGCAGGAAAAAGCAAAAAATTTCAGAATTGCACCTTGCAATGCGGAGAAATTACAGTTTGTGCATTTACAATATTCATTGATTTTTGCCATTGAAAAACGTCCAGAAATGATTGAAGCTACTGACTGAATGAAAGGAGCTGGCATCTCACTCTCTTTGAATCTTCTTTATCATGCTAAGAGGAGCAGGAAAAAGCAAAAAATTTCAGAATTGCACCTTGCAATGCGGAGAAATTACTGTTTGTGCATTTACAATATTCATTGATTTTTGCCATTGAAAAACGTCCAGAAATGATTGAAGGTACTGACTGAATGAAAGGAGCTGGCATCTCACTCTCTTTGAATCTTCTTTATCATGCTAAGAGGAGCAGGAAAAAGCAAAAAATTTCAGAATTGCACCTTGCAATGCGGAGAAATTACTGTTTGTGCATTTACAATATTCATTGATTTTTGCCATTGAAAAACGTCCAGAAATGATTGAAGCTACTGACTGAATGAAAGGAGCTGGCATCTCACTCTCTTTGAATCTTCTTTATCATGCTAAGAGGAGCAGGAAAAAGCAAAAAATTTCAGAATTGCACCTTGCAATGCGGAGAAATTACTGTTTGTGCATTTACAATATTCATTGATTTTTGCCATTGAAAAATGTCCAGAAATGATTGAAGCTACTGACTGAATGAAAGGAGCTGGCATCTCACTCTCTTTGAATCTTCTTTATCATGCTAAGAGGAGCAGGAAAAAGCAAAAAATTTCAGAATTGCGCCTTGCAATGCGGAGAAATTACTGTTTGTGCATTTACAAAATTCATTGATTTTTGCCATTGAAAAACATCATGTTATTTATATACCAGAAATGATTGAAGCTACTGACTGAAGGAAAGGATCTGGCATCTCACTCTCTTTGAATCTTCTTTATCATGCTTAGAGGAGCAGGAAAAAGCAAAAATTTTTCATATACCAGAAATGTTTGAAGCTACTGACTGAATGAAAGGAGCTGGCATCTCACTCTCTTTGAATCTTCTTTATCATGCTAGGATTAACAGGAAAAAGCTAAAAATTTCAGAATTGCACCGTGCAATGTGGAGATATTACTGTTTGTGCATTTACAATATTCATTGATTTTTGCCATTGAAAAACATGTTTTTCATATACCAGAAATGTTTGAAGCTACTGACTGAATGAAAGGAGCTGGCATCTCACTCTCTTTGAATCTTCTTTATCATGCTAGGATTAGCAGGAAAAAGCAAAAAATTTCAGAATTGCACCTTGCAATGTGGAGATATTACTGTTTGTGCATTTACAATATTCATTGATTTTTGCCATTGAAAAACATGTTTTTCATATACCAGAAATGTTTGAAGCTACTGACTGAATGAAAGGAGCTGGCATCTCACTCTCTTTGAATCTTCTTTATCATGCTAGGATTAGCAGGAAAAAGCAAAAAATTTCAGAATTGCACCTTGCAATGTGGAGATATTACTGTTTGTGCATTTACAATATTCATTGATTTTTGCCATTGAAAAATATGTTTTTCATATACCAGAAATGTTTGAAGCTACTGACTGAATGAAAGGAGCTGGCATCTCACTCTCTTTGAATCTTCTTTATCATGCTAGGATTAACAGGAAAAAGCAAAAAATTTCAGAATTGCACCTTGCAATGTGGAGATATTACTGTTTGTGCATTTACAATATTCATTGATTTTTGCCATTGAAAAACATGTTTTTCATATACCAGAAATGTTTGAAGCTACTGACTGAATGAAAGGAGCTGGCATCTCACTCTCTTTGAATCTTCTTTATCATGCTAGGATTAACAGGAAAAAGCTAAAAATTTCAGAATTGCACCGTGCAATGTGGAGATATTACTGTTTGTGCATTTACAATATTCATTGATTTTTGCCATTGAAAAACATGTTTTTCATATACCAGAAATGTTTGAAGCTACTGACTGAATGAAAGGAGCTGGCATCTCACTCATTTGAATCTTCTTTATCATGCTAGGATTAACAGGAAAAAGCTAAAAATTTCAGAATTGCACCGTGCAATGTGGAGATATTACTGTTTGTGCATTTACAATATTCATTGATTTTTGCCATTGAAAAACATGTTTTTCATATACCAGAAATGTTTGAAGCTACTGACTGAATGAAAGGAGCTGGCATCTCACTCTCTTTGAATCTTCTTTATCATGCTAGGATTAACAGGAAAAAGCTAAAAATTTCAGAATTGCACCGTGCAATGTGGAGATATTACTGTTTGTGCATTTACAATATTCATTGATTTTTGCCATTGAAAAACATGTTTTTCATATACCAGAAATGTTTGAAGCTACTGACTGAATGAAAGGAGCTGGCATCTCACTCTCTTTGAATCTTCTTTATCATGCTAGGATTAGCAGGAAAAAGCAAAAAATTTCAGAATTGCACCTTGCAATGTGGAGATATTACTGTTTGTGCATTTACAATATTCATTGATTTTTGTCATTGAAAAACATGTTTTTCATATACCAGAAATGTTTGAAGCTACTGACTGAATGAAAGGAGCTGGCATCTCACTCTCTTTGAATCTTCTTTATCATGCTAGGATTAACAGGAAAAAGCTAAAAATTTCAGAATTGCACCGTGCAATGTGGAGATATTACTGTTTGTGCATTTACAATATTCATTGATTTTTGCCATTGAAAAACATGTTTTTCATATACCAGAAATGTTTGAAGCTACTGACTGAATGAAAGGAGCTGGCATCTCACTCTCTTTGAATCTTCTTTATCATGCTAGGATTAGCAGGAAAAAGCAAAAAATTTCAGAATTGCACCTTGCAATGTGGAGATATTACTGTTTGTGCATTTACAATATTCATTGATTTTTGCCATTGAAAAACATGTTTT